>NW_021167079.1:729736-866164 GCF_003711515.1 Sodiomyces alkalinus F11 | reverse complement strand
AGAAAAGGGGGAAGAAAAGAAACCTGGGAAGGAGACGGATCCAATCGACGCACATAGGTTATCTGGCAGCATCTCGTCCGGGAAAAGAGCCTCCCATACCTTCCGGACCTTGTCGTGAATAGGGACATTGTTCTTCCCGCGCCAGTCGAGCTTGCGGTACCGCTCGTGCTGCGCCGGCGTCATGATTTCGGGTCGGAACCCGCAAGGCGGGGCGGGAGGGGGGTGTTTCCTGCGGCACTCGGCGTGTTTCTGTTGGAACTTGGCGACGCTGTCGTCCCGGCCCTGGTGGCGCGCACCGCACTCGCAGTTGTAGCGGGGGTCGTGCGTTCTTTTGACATGGTCCCTGGCGAAGAGGGGGAGTTAGTTTCAGGCTTTTCAGCACCTCTCAGTCTCGAGTTCTGCCTCTGGCACAGACTGCCAGCTGTCCATGTCGGAGTACTTCGAAGTGGGTTGGAAGCAAAAGGGGTGGGTGAGAAAAGGGGTAAGTGAAAACGGGCGGCAAGCCTGTTGTGGTTCGTACCGCCAGCTGGACAAGTCCTCATATGCACTCGCGGAACAGGCCCATGGAGGGTCTTGTGCATATAAATACGGTGATCTCTCGGCGAAGGGACATTTGAGGTGAAGGCTTGCGGGTTTCTGCTTAGGGGCTCGGGCCGGATGAGCCTTGGAGCCATGTCGTCGTTTTCGAGGCACGGCGTGTTTAGATCTCCCAGTACGCTGTCTTCCCTCCCCTGAATCCCTTATTATAAAATCAAGATGAGCTGCTTCCATGTTTCTTTTCTGGGTTGTTTAAGAACAAGGCAGAAGGACGGTCTATAATTCGAATGATGTGATTCCCTTGATTTCTTGCATTATTGGTTCTTTTTATCCTTCCTCTGAGGACTTGGTGAGGTTGAAGTAGCTGTTCTCGGCGGGATTCCCGGGATAAGAGGCAACTGGCGAGCATGAAAGACGGCAGACGGGGCCGGGAATTGGGCTTTTGGGATTCGGCAAATTCTCTCTCGGACCTGCAGCAGGCAGCTGGTTAGCAAGGCGTTTTCTTTGGAGTTTTCTTTTTTCTTTTTTCCTTTTGGAAAAGTCATCGAGCGAAAGGAGGTGGGTAATGGTATTAACTTGTTGAACGACAATAGTCGTTACAAGCCGCTTCAGATGTCCATCAATCACGTGGTTATCCTTTTGCCCTGTCGACTCGCACTTGGACTTGGAGATGAAGGCGATGTTTGACCTGAGACTCGAGTGATGAGGGGCGACGGAGCTCGAGAAATCGCCGGGAATGTAAGGGGTCTTCCCCTCCGAGTCAAGCAAAGGTAAATCATGGAAGCTACTTACAACAGGGATGAGGGATGATAGAAAACCGTCTCAAGCAGACATGCATCGAAGCTCAGAGATGTGAAGACAAATCACAGGGAAATGTGATCTCCAGGGCTTGGTCTCTTGACTACGCGTTTTTATAGACAGTCCCAAAACCGCGTCGCGGTTTTGGCCTGACGCTTGACCATCTAGTACTGTCTGCCTCAATGTAGATACCCAATGGATGGCGCCCACATCATCCATCCCAGCCGGCTGTGCTGCGTTGTAGCTCCCGTGACCTGGGAGATGGGGGCGGAAAAAAACTCTTGAGGAGCGGCACTCCGTAGTCGACATGCGGCTACATGTCCGCTATAGCAGGCCAAGCGAAGGACTCCCCAAAGATTCTACCCGTGCACCCCCTTTTTTTTTCTCTCTCTTTCCATCGCATGGTAGTATTGGGTAGAACAGCTCTGGAAGATGATATCAAAAGAATCCTGCTTTGCGTATCGACGTCGAAGGGAACACTCGAAGAAGGTGCGGTGATGATATCCTGCTATCTGCTGTGGTGAAGAAGAATTCTCGTTTTGTTTTTGCATCCATGTTTCTCACTGGAGGGGCGAATATATGCATTGATAGTCAAACAAGAATTGAACTTGTGTCGTATAATTCATGATCGGACGTCTAGTGTAGTCGAGGAGTCGTGAACGGTGACATGAAGCGGTGTGGATTCCAGTCGTTCCCAATGATACCATTGATAAGAGACCGACGACGCCCCCAGAATAGTGGTCATGCCGTCAACGCATGCAATGACGGGCATGCGGCCAGAACCAGTGAGAGAGTGTGTGGCCAAGACGGGCGACGGATCCCTTTTGACGCATTGAACCCCTATTGGGACTTGGAATACACGGAAAACATCAGTCGTTTCCGTCCACCGCAGATTCCTGGTAGCTGACGAACGGGTGGGACGAGAGACGAATCCGATGGACAGGTGGTATGTGACACATTCCCTCGGACCACTGGTTCCCCTGCTGTTCTTATCTGTACCTACAGTAGGGACTGTAACACCGTAACACCACTTCGAATATATCCAGTCATAACGCCGTCGCTCAATCATGAGAAATGCAAAAGAAATCATGCCACCAATAGGAGAAACCACCGCCACGCAGCCCACGCTCGTCAGTCGCCGCCATGCGTCAGGCTTCAGCAAACCCCCTGCAAAGGTCAGAGTCATTCCATGCAGCTTTACTTGCTTTCTTCCCCTGCCGCCGCCGCCCCGACCGCGCGCGAGATCTCAGCGAGCATGCGCTTCAGCTCCTCGACCTCGGCGCGAAGCTGGCGCACTTCCTGCACGGCCGGCTCGACCTCGATGTCCGACTTGGCCGCCTCGCACACCTTATCCCACCCTTCCGCTTCGAAATCGACCTGCGTCTCGGGCGCGCAGGCCACCCGCTCCCACTCGTGGTCGACGACATCGTCGTAGTCGTCGCCGGACCCGCCTCGGGCGCGGTTCCGATGGATGGCGCGGGCCACGTTCGACTCGTAGGCCGCCGCGGCCACCATGACGGGCGCGTAGCAGCACGACATGACGGCGTCGTTCAGCTGCTCAAAGCGACCCGCCGGCATCCACCAACCGAACAGGGCGATGAGGACAATTTCGACCAGGTTGAAGGGCGGGATGTAAACGTTTTCGTCTGGTGCGCGCACGAACTGCAGCGTCTTGTGGGCGAACAGAGCCAAGAACTCGGCGTCGGCGTTCTGGTAGATGTCTTCGTACGCCGAGTTGTATAGCGCGATGAGGACGTTGAGCAAGATGACCTGGTACAAGTCGCGTGAGCCTTTTTTTTTTTTTTTTTTTGCGTCAAAGTCAAGGAAGGACAAGCGTTGTACGTACCATGACAATAAAGGTAAAGAAGTAGTAGAGAAGGGTTCCGAACGGGGGCGAAAACCTGCCAAAGGTATCGAATTCGGGGCTCTGCATGACGGCGTTGGCCATGGCCTTGATGATGACGCCGTACTCGTCCACAGCCATGTCGTCCACGATGTCCAAGCCGATGAAGGCCTGTAGAAACCCGACAATGACTACGGCCAATAGGGCGAAGAAGATCAGGGACTCCTTCATCATCACCTTGAGCACGACCAGCATGGCGCCGAAGAAGCGGAAGGTGTCGAGATACAGCAGGAGGCGACACCAAAACAGCGGCGCGCTGAAAGCGAGAAAATTGTAGCTCAAGGTTCGGTAAAACTCTCGATGGTGCGCGGGGTCCTCGTGGCCATGGTCCAGCGGTTGCCCCAAGCCGACCATGCGCAGCACGAAGGAAGCGGTGATGAGGGTGTAGAGGACACCGTTGACGGCGTTCCAGAAGCCCAGGATGCGGTAACCGGCCTTGTAGACTTTCGTGACCTCATTGCAGATGAAACCAAGAGTGAAGAGGTAGAGCAGCACCTCGGCCACGTCGAGCCGGCCGGAAGGGTTCGGGGTGTTGACGGCAACGGTGAAGAGGACGAGGAAGGCGATGGTGACGAGGAGCTGGGTGGCGTTCTGGTACCGGGGGACACGGATTCGGTCGGGGTCGAGGTGGGTGAAGAAGCTGATCTTGTCCCGGTTGGCGTAGTCGACGAAGGTGGTGGGGTTGTCCTCGTCCTGCACCAACCACCCGCGCCAAAGGTGGTCGACGCACTTTTGGTAGCCAGAGGAGGTGATGACGTCGACGGCGTGGAGGTCGACGGCCCGTTCAATGGCGTTGGCGGGATAGGTGGGTTCGCCGTCAACGAGGATGGAGTAGCGCTGAAGCAAGATGTTGTGTAGGAGGAAGGACGTGTCGTCTTCGGTCTCGATTCTGTTTCCCTATTCGTTAGCCAGGAAGAGAAGAGGGGGCGGGGAGGGAAGAAAGAAAAGAAGAAAAAAAAAAACTCGTACAGTTTCTTTGCAATGACCTCGCAGGCGACCTCCCTTCCGCGGTGCAGATCGGCATCCCACAACTCGACGACAGATTGTTGCCTGAACCAGGCCTTGCAAATGAGGAGACAGAAGACGACACAGGCGCGATACTCTGACCCTCCAGCCTCTTTAGCCGCCTGCACGACCTCGGGGGTGATGATACTGCTGTGCGCCCTGGTGATCTCGGATTCATCCAGGTCGCAGGGGACGGCCGACTCGACGAGGTGGCGCAACTTCAGAGCGACCTTGGTTACCTGGGCGGCGGGGATGGTAGACACGACGTGACGGTCGGTGTGGGAATGGGTTGGGAGGACTAAACAGCCAACAACACCATGTTTGCGTCCCGTCAGAAGACGCCATCATGCAAACAAGGGAATGACATGGAACTGACGGTGCTGGCGGTCTCCATGCAACCAAGCTGGTTGTTCACGGCGGGGACGATCCCAGCCCACGACCCGGGACACCCAGTTAGACCTGGGCATGTTTTTGTTGCCGGTCAAAAAAATTGCCAATTGGTTTGGCCGGATGACAGTCTGTCGAACGAAGAACCAGAATAAATAGGGATTAGAGAAAGGGGAGGAGAAATTTGGTTTAGGGGGGAGGGGGGACAAAAGGGGAGGCGGGGGAAGACGAGTAGGAAAAGAAACGACATTATCACCTGGAGGAGGTCTCGCCTGGAGAGAGAGCTGAAAGCTGGAGCTGGGGAGCTACTGTACCTGCCTTACCTGCGTTACAGTGTCCCGGGTACGGAATACAGCACTCGGGAGCATCGCCATGGTCCAATCATAGGATGGAATTGTTCCTTTTGGGGGCTGGACAAATCATGACGTATGATCTGATCATCGCTTGGCATTCAGTGACTATGGAGAGCAGGAGCAGGAGAGAAGTACCTGCCTTCTGTCCATAAAAAGTGATTAGGAAGTAACCGTAATGTAGGCAACCACGGAATTTATTTGGGTGAATAACGTCGACGATGTCCGAGTCCTGTGGGTAATTTGAGAGGATCTCGGGGAATATCCACGCTGTGAGCTCACCTGATCAATCACGTGATATAATCCCCCCAGTCATGATGGTGACGGAAGACCAAGGTGACCCTGATGGCTGAATCAGGTTAGCGCCCGATCTAAATGTTAACCCATATCATATTGTACCCGTGTCCTCCTGCTAGCAAAAGCCCAAACATGCGTACGTCCCTGAAGGTTCGCACAGTGTACTCCATTTTCGGCACTCTCGTCGTATTTTGGTATTTTGGGGAGGAGAAGCGATGGTGGGTCCTCCCCGGCCGAAGAGCACCAGTCAATTTTCCCAACCTAACCCTTTTGATTTTTTTCCCCTTCTCAAAAAAGCTTCCCTTTATTTTTTTTTTCTCTTTTTGACGACTTCCAACCACCACGTCACTTGTCGCCGTCACGCCCACAACATCTTCCCAGTCGTAAACTATTCGTACTTTACGATCAATCAAGACACCCTCCCGAACGCCACTGAACGAAAGACACGTCTACGCAATTAAGCCAGCAGGCCAAACAGCGATTTATCTATCCATTTCCCCCCCCGTCAAGCCGATCCCGTTTCTTCGTCTCTTCGGCCACCGCAATTGCCTTCGAGCCTCGCATCTTCTCGCGAACCAAAACCTGAACATAGTTCACTCGCTCTAGATATTCCCTGTCTTGCCGACGCTCATCCCGCCGCCTCCCAGGAATCATCTAGTTTGCCTGACGCTGTCCCATCACCAACCACATTGCTCAATCGTTCAAAGACGTCTATCGTCCTTATTCCAAAACACCACCCCCAATATGCCTAATCTTCCGTCGAGCTTTGCCTCGGCCGCTGCCGGCCAAAATGCCAACCGTGACGTGAGAGGGAATCGTGGAGATTCACGCGGAGGAGGTGGAGATTGGTATGTGCCTTATTTCCCCTTCCCTCTTCTCCCGTTTTCTTCTTTCTGTCATGTCACCTTTGTCCTCGATCATATCACCCCCCATCGCCGCTGCCTTTTGTCCCCTTGAGCCTAGACCTTCGTGCACTGGTCACCTGTCTTGTCCAGCGCACGTCTCCTTCCCGTGTTCTCTTGTTCTTTTTTACCTTTGCACACGCCCTTCCTCGACCGAAGACGCCATCTTGCCGTATTCTTCCCCGACACGGTCTGCCTGGACATCGTCCTCGACACCTGTCAACTGGGTCTCTCTCTCTCCCCCCCTCTCTCTTTCTCTCTCTCTTTCTCCCTCTCTCTCTCTCCCTCTCTCTTGCCCATTTCTCCTCGACATCCCCCCCTTTATCCTCAGATAAGATGGCCTTGTGTGAATAGTCCAACTAACCTTCAAACCCCAACATCTGTAGGACTCGACGAGAAGGACGAGCCAACGGTACTCTGACTTTCCGCCGAACCTCCACTACTCCTGGTCAATCATCTCAGTCTGCCCACCCGTCTGAACAAACCTTGCAAGCGAACGCATCGAATGCCGAGTCCACTTCTGCCGCGGTCGGTTCTAGCGTAGCGAGTGAGGACTTCGCACCTCAGTCCACCACCTACCCAAAGCAAACCATTCTAGACATCTTCCGCGACATGCCCGCTGAGACCGACTCTTCCGATATCCGCGAGCCCGGTTGGGTCCCTGGACAGGTGAACGGGAATTCGTCTCGGGGACGGGGTAAATCCGGGCATGTGCAGCCAAACCAAGACCCCAACAGCTGCTGGATTCCCGCTGCCACCAATTCCCCTGTTAGTTCCCGCAGTCTCACCGCCGAAGAGAAGGAGGTATGCGCCACCACGTGACCAGAAGAGAGAGAGAGAGCGAGTGAGAGATGCATGCATTCGGTGGCTAACCGTTGGTTTTCCTTCGTTTCCTTTTCTTTATAGACCCTCGCATCCGACGTGAATTCGCCCTTGAAACCACCGAATCAAAAGGACGGAAACGCCCAGGGTGGTGGTGGTGCCGTGAACGGCCGCAAGGCTTCGTTGTCTCACGGCGCAGGATCCGCCTTCGGCCTAACGTCACCCACCTCGGCCTCGAGGCCCGGTACGCGACGCCGAGAAACGATCGACTCGAATCCTTTCACGACCGGGGGCCTATCCTCTCCAGCCAGTACAGGCCGCTTCCCTCGCGACGACCCTGGTTTCTTACTTGGTCGCAGAGGCACCGAACAGAAGGAACAGGAGGGGGAAGAAGAGGGCGGCGCCCCGACACGGGAGACGCCTGCTCGGGAGACTCCTGTTCCTCAAAGCCGCCCTGGCTTTGGCAGCTTGTCCCGTATCAATACGACCGGCACCATGGGAGGCTCTAATATCAGCTCCCTGTGGGGCCAGACCGCCTCCGCCCAACCTCAGCCTTCCTCGGCAGTGGGCAGCTTTGGTCAGTTCTCCCTAGCCACGCCCACCAGCTTGAGCAGCGCGACGCGGGGTGGCAGCAGGTTCGCGAACCTCATTCCCAAGGAGGGCTCTGAGGGTATGGCCGGTAAGTCCGGCGAATCCGCGGCCGCCACCACGAACCCGGACCTCAGCCTCCCTTGGCGGCCGCGTCCCAGAACCGACACGGATCCTTTCGGCGACGACGGACCCTCCGGCAGCGCTGCCCTCGGTGGCGCCAAGGACACCAGCCCGCCCCCAATGCCGAATTACATTGCGAACATTGGCGTCTTCGAGACCCCTGTCAAGGGCTCGGCTGGCGACTTTGGCATGTCGGGCCTCACTGTCGGCGATCTCGGTGGCCATGGAGGCCACCAGGGAGATCATCACGACCAGGGCCCTGTGAGTCCATCCGAGACGAACCCTTACCGAAGCCCGCCTGCAGCCGCCGACCGGGGAGACGAGGAACATGACGACCCCGGCGAAAAGCGTCAGGGGAGCGCCGCCGGCTCTGAGCAAGCTTCTACTTTCGGCACATTGTCGCGCGGATTTCCTTCCCACAACCCCCATGCCCATGCCGCCTTTGATGGGAGCGACCGCAGCCAGACGTCGAGCGCCGGACCGAAGGGATACCCGTCGCTTTCGGGCTTGAGCGGCTGGCCGGCGCCCGGGCCTTCGGGAACGACGCCGGATCGAGAACGTCAGAGCTTCGCGTCCGCTTTCGGAAACTCGTTTTTCAGCCCCATGGGAGGTGATGTGCAGCAGTCTCCCGGTTTGTCGATGGGTGGTGGCGGAGTCGGCGGGGTCGGTGGCATCTTCGGTCCGCCCAGCGCCGGACCTATCGGCGGGACCGGATCCATGGGACGCAGTAAGCTCGGGTCGCTTTTCCCGGCCGCCATGCAGGCCCAGATGCACGCCCACGACCAGCAACAGCAACAACACGATCACCTGAGCGATTCGCTACCCGATGTACGGCAGGCCCAGGGCCATAATCCCGTGGCTCCGATCGGCAGGAACACCTTCACGCCGCAGCACCGCGATACGGGGAGTCCGATGCGCGCGGGACGCGGCGCGTTTGACGACTTGTTCTCGCCTCCGGGCGACCACCGGGCGTTGAACATGTTCGGCAGTGCGGCCCCAGACACGTCGCATCACGGTGCCACACCTGGCGCGCAAACGCCGTCCTACCCGGGCCCCTCATCTAGTGCCGATCTCCCCACGTCCCAAGTCCGTCAGATGGTCATGCCTGATCGGATGAGATGGGTGTACCTTGATCCGCAAGGTCAGGTGCAGGGTCCCTTTACGGGGCTCGAGATGAACGACTGGTACAAGGCGAATTTCTTCACGGCCGATCTCCGGGTCAAGAAGGTGGAGGATCCCGAGTTTGAGCCGCTGGGCCAGCTAATCCGTCGGATCGGCAACTCGCGCGAACCGTTCCTCGTCCCCCAGATTGGCGTTGCTCACGGGCCCCCGCCGAACCAGCCCGGGCCCTTCTCGGCGGGGACACCGGGCGGCGTGATACCGCCCCTTAGCGGCGTGTTCCCTAGCTACGGCAGGACGCTCACGGCGGAGGAACAGAACAACCTGGAGCGGCGCAAGCAAGAGGAACAGTTCGCCATGGCGCAGCAGCGCGAGCTGATGATGCGGCAGCAGGCGATCGGGAGGATGCAGCCGGGGGCGGGGCTCCAGACGTCGCTGCACCACCATTCCAGCACGCACAGCCTCCAGAACCAAGCTAGTTTTGGGAGCATCTCGTCGCCCATCGGCGGTTCTCATCAGCAAGTCCCCGTAAGCGCCGGAGGCATGGCGCCCGGGGCTCCCTTCTTCGACGGCGTGGTGGCACCACCGAGTGGCTCGCGGGGCCCTTTGGGGCCGAGCCTTGATGCGTTTCGCGAAGACGACTTGGCGACACTGAACGCTACGGAGCGGCAAATGCTGGCTAACGTCCAGGGCGGGGCCAGCGGTAGCTTCTTCCCCCCTCAACCGATCGGACCGGCGGGAAACGAGGGCCAGCTGCGTTCCAACCTCCCTGGGACGGAGCAACTGGCCGATGATGAGGAGGGATTTCGCGAGCGTTTGCAAGAATTTGAGAAGTTTCGGGCCGAGCACGAGCGTGAAGTAGAGCAGGAGGCACAAGTCGACGACGACAACAACAACAACATTGGTGCCTCTCAACTGAGCGGCAGGGAAAAAAAAGACGATACTACCAGCACGACGGCTGGGGCGCACACACAGTCCCAGAAGGAAGAGGCGCAGGCGCAGGGGCACCAGCACCAGCACCAGTCGGAACAAGACAACAACAACACCACTAGGATGCTGCTGGAGAAGGCGCGGGAGACGCAGTTGCTCTCGTTGACTCAACAGGTCCAACAGACGCAAGCTGCGGCGGCGGCGGCGGCGGCGGGTCTCCCGATGCCTTTCCCGCCCCCTCCTTCTCAGTCGGGAACACCGCTTCCGGCACCGACGGCGCAGAGGATCCGGTCCAATCTTCCGGAGCAGTACAGCCGGTCGCAGTCGGGCACGCCAGACGCGTCCTCGGGCAGCGAACCTCCCCCCCTGGCGCCGTGGGCTAAGGATTCGGGTTCCGGGTCGCGCAAGGGGCCTAGTCTCAAGGAGATTCAGGAAATCGAGGCGCGCAACGCTGCCAAGGCGGAAGAGGCGGCGACGGCGGCTCGTCGGGCGCAGCTGGAACAAGAAGCGGCGTTGCTCCGGGAACGCGAGAAGGTGGCGGCTTCGACGCCGGGCCTGCCGACAACCAGCACGTGGGGCAGCGCGTCGCCGGTCCCGGTCGGGAGCCCCTGGGCCAAGCCGAGCGCGGTGAAGGTGGCACCGGGTGCGGCCAGCACCACCAAGCATAAGACGCTGGCGGATATCCAGCGTGAGGAGGAAGCGCGCAAGGAGAAGGCCAGAGCAGCTGCGGCACAGAGCGGAGCGGTTCCCATCAATACGGTGGGGGCAAAACGGTACGCCGACCTGGCGCCCCGATCTGGCGGTGGCGCCGGCAGCGGCAGCGGCAGCAACAACAGCAACCCGCCCGGATTCCCGCAGGTTCCAAGTGGGGTTCCGGCGGCGGTCGGCAGCGGCTGGGCGACGGTCGGGGCGGGCGGCAAGGTGAAGGCGCCACCGACGGGACCTGCGGCTCAGACGCCCAGCCGAACGGTCAGCATCAATAACGGCAAGGCGGCTACGCCGGTCAAGGCGATAAGCAAGCCGGCCATGTCGACGCCAGGGACGGGGTCCAAGACGGATGCGGCGATGGACGAGTTTAGCAAGTGGCTGCACCGCGAGCTGTCGCGGGGTATTACGGGAGTTGACAGTACGCAGTCTACCCTCGCCTCCCCCCTTCTCTCCTTCTCTCTCGTGTAATGTGCTAACCGAGATCAACAGTCGAGACGTTTGCGGCCACTTTGGTGATCCTTCCGCTGGACCCGACGCTGATCGCCGACGCGGTGTACGCCAACAGCAAGACGATGAACGGGCAGCACTTTGCGGAGGAGTTTGTGCGGCGCAAGAGGCGGGCGGAGCAGGGCATTGTGGAGAAGCAGCCGGGCGGTGGCGAGAGCAACGGCGGGACGGGCGGGTGGAATGAGGTGGCCAAGAAGGGATCTCACCGGGAGTCGGCGACGTCGGAGGCGGCGATTCAGGGGGCGGGATTCAAGGTGGTGCCGGGTCGCAAGAAGGGCGGCAAGAAGAACTAGGGCTCGTGTGGTCCTGCACGCAGCGTTATCAGCGTCATGGATGATGTAGCTTACGTATCCTCTTACCATAAGGTAGCGTATCAATGAGCAGTGGCATGTATCAGTTCATCTGATCTCCTCTCTTGTTTCGAGTGTGTGTCATGTGTGTTTTTTTGTGAGATGGTGATGGGACAGAATGTTATCGGTGAGGACGGTGGTCGGTGAGGACGGAGGTCGGTGATGTCGGTGAGTGGAGGGGTAGCTGGATTAGTCATTCGGTGACAAATACGAAAATTTACCCCGCCCCCACCATGATTTTGGGAAATCGCCGACTTTTGCTTCTGAGCTTCTTCTTTTTTTGTTTTCCTTTCGCATTATATTCTGGCTTGTCATGCCAGCACAATAACCACAACAATTCCCAACGTCCCGAGTCCTGCGTCCCGAGTCTGACCTTCGAAAGCCTCACGCAGACTTCAAACTTGACCCGAGTCTTTGCCTGTTCGCGGCATTGGATCGTTGGCCGTTGCTGTCACTCCAGGGCAGGGCTTTCGATTCTTTTCAACTATATCAACCGTTCGAGGTACAACACAAGCAAATGGCGAGCTCATCAGACTCCCTACTCGCCAGGGTAGAGGCTGGTGCATACATAGAAACACTCCTTGAGCCATCAGCAAGAACCCTCGTCCAGTCTTTCACCACGACACTCCTCGGCTCCAATACCGTCCCACAAGGCCCTCGAACCGAAGACGAGAAGGAGAAGGAGAAGGAAGAGAAAGAAACTGGGGGAAGCGAGCCCCCAGCAGCCGAAGATGAACTCGCCATAGGCCTCGCAGCCTTCAACGCCTTCCTCCAAATCAACGTCACGGGTCCCGCCCTCGAACCCGCCGCGAAATCCAACCTCACATCGTCCCTCTTTGCCTCGACCGCCGCGGAATCGAAGCGCCTCCGCGCGTCGTGCATCGCCTCGCTCGAAGTCGACGGCGTCTCCCCTTACCCTTACATCCCGCACATCGAGCTCTTCGCCTTTGCGCGCCACGTCGTCCGCCGCTCGACCGCTCCCGTGTCCCGACCCATCGGCGGCGGCCGCGTCTCCCTGGCCTGGCTGCGCCTCCGCGTCCTCGTGTGGCATTTCCGCCTGCTGGCGCAGCCTTCGCTTTCGGGGACGCACTTTTCCAAGGCGGCGCAGTGGATCGACGTGCCCTCGCTCGCCGAGGAGATTGTCGACGCGCTGGGGGTGGTCAGGGCGCAGCTTTTCGGAGAGGGGGAGGGGGAGGGGGAGGATGTTTGGGATTTGACGGGCGATGCGGCGGGGGTGTGGTCCCGCGAGGAGAAGGTGCGGTTTTTGCTGGAGGCGGCGAATGTGCATGTCATGCTGGGGCGGGATGATCGGGCCCGGGAGGCGGTTGCGGAGGCGGCTAGGCTGAATGGCTTCGCTTACGCACTGTCGGGTGCGCTGGGGAAGCGGACGAGGTGGCAGGAGAAGAGTACCAGCCAGTTGGTGGTGTTGGCCAAGAGTGGAGTTGGTGACGAGGGGACGGACGAAAACGACGAGGAAGAAGAAGAGGCAGAGGCTAGACCGGAAGCGCTGCTTCTGAACGACGACACCTTGCTCGAGAACATCGAGTTTAGTAACAAGGGGACCAACGGGACGAACGGCCATGGCTCGGGAGGAGAGTCGACGTTGCCTCCCGTTCTGGCCGACTTGAGTCCCGACAACCAGCCGCAGCTCTCGCCGCTGGATCAGATCATCCTCTTGACCGAAGCGACCATCAAGGACTCGTTCTCACCGGTCGATACGCTGACATCCGAGGAGGTTCTGCCGTATGCCGTCCGCGTCATCACCGACAAGTCGACCAACTGGCAGGTCTATACCCAGGCATTGCTGGTGAGATCGCGAATCGAGGTGCATCGCAGCCGCACCATCGAAAGGGGTGTGCTCCAGATGCAGGCCGTTGTGGACCAGGTCATTGTCGACACCGACACCGAGCAGGCTTCCCAGTCGTCTTCCTCGTCGTCTTCCTCTGATCCCGCCACGACCAGCGGTTCTGACGAAACGAAGGAGGCAGACGTGCCAGCTATTGCCATCACCGCGCCGGACCAGCGCGAACAGCCCAAGCCGGCCGTTGATTCTTCTTCTTCTACCGACACCGACAAACCAACGTCCTTCTTCCCGGCGCCACAACCCACCGAATCTGCTCCCGCTCACGTCCGTCTCGACTACATCCACGCCCTCGCCTCCCCACCCCGCTGGCACCTCGAGTCCGAGCTCGCGTACTCCTGGGTAGGCGTCGGCTCGCTCGTCTCCGCCCTCGAGATCTTCAAGCGCCTTCGTCTATGGGCCGAAGTGGCCGTTTGTCTTGCCAGTGCCGCCAACACTGCCGAGGCCGACGGCTCGGGTCGCGGCAGCGGCGGAGAAGAAAAAGCCAAGGGAATTATACGATGGCGCCTCTTCCACCGAACCGGCACGCAGCCAGGCGAAAACACCACCCATGCGGACCCGGACGCCGAAGTCCTTCCCGACGACCCTACCCGTCTCGACCCCTCCCTCTTCTCCGGCCCGGAACGCAACCCCCTTCCGCCCAACGCGCCGCGTCTGTTCTGCATCCTGGGTGACCTCGAATCCGACCCTTCGCACTACGAACGTGCCT
Source organism: Sodiomyces alkalinus F11 (assembly GCF_003711515.1). NCBI lineage: Eukaryota > Fungi > Ascomycota > Sordariomycetes > Glomerellales > Plectosphaerellaceae > Sodiomyces > Sodiomyces alkalinus. Next base: position 852,268 of record NW_021167079.1, on the reverse strand, counting down.
GGTCCGTTTCCAACCAGAGATACGCCCGTGCCCAAAAATCCCTAGGCGAGCACTACCTCTCCCAGAAGACACCGGGAGGCCTCGAGAAGGCCCGCGAGGCCTATGCCGCCGCCACAAGATGCAACCGACTGAGTCCGGAGCTCTGGTCTCGTTTTGGCGACATCTCGCTCCGTTTGGGTCTTTTCGACGACGCCGCCGACGCCTACAGCCGCGCCATCGCCTCGGCCGGCGACCCTATCGCCGGCGAGGACGCCAGGACCTGGAGCAACCTCGGCAGCGCCCTCTGGAGCCTGCACCTCGAATCCGTCAAGCTGGCCGCGGCGCAGGGGACACCGAACCTGAAACCGAAACCGAAACCGAAGCGCGACCCGGCCAAACTCCTCGCCCAGTCCCTCTCGGCCTACAAGCGCGGCGCCACCCTCGCCTCCAGCAACTGGCGCATCTGGGACAACGTCCTCACCCTGGCCTCCCGCGCCCGCCCGCCCGCCTACGCCGACATGGTCCACGCCCTGCGCAGCATCCTGCGCATCCGCGCCTCCGAGACCGCCATCGACATTGACCTCCTCCGCGCCCTGGTCCAAGACACCGTCCTCGCGCGCGGCGCCGAGAACGGGGCGGCAGCGGCGGCGGCGGCAAACGCGACAGCAACAACAACAACAACAACACCGTACGAACCCCCGCGCGGCAGCATCGAGCGCGCCGTCCTCTCCCTCCTCGAAGACGTCGTCGCCCCGCTCATCACCGCGCGGTCGGACCTGTGGGCCCTGGTCTCCCGCGCGCGCGTCTGGAGGGGGGACTACAAGGGCGGCATCGACGCCGCGGAGAAGGCGTGGCGCGCTGCGATGGGGACTGCGTCTGCGTCTTCGGGCTTGTTGGCCGGGTCGTCCTCCTCTTCGACCCCCGCTGGCGGCGCGGAGGCGGAGGGCGGGGCGAGGAAGAGTTGGCTTGAGGATGCCGAGGCGTGGGATGAGGTCGTGAGCCGGACGGCGGAATTGGTGGGCGTGCTGGAGAATTTTGGGGAGGGGGTCGATGGCGTTGGGAGTCGGTGGAAGAGCAAGGGCCGGAGTGCGGTGCGCAGTGTGATGAGCAAGGCGAGGGATCCGTGGGAGGGCAGCGAGGGGTGGAAGGTGTTGGAAGGGTTGATGGAGGGGTTGGAGAAGTGAGTTGTCGTGGGCCATGGGGTGTGGCAGGACAGGGGACGAGGTCAATACGGTTATAGATAAAAACAAGTCCGCGATATAGAGTTGCAAGACTTGACTCGGATATAGACGAAGAAAAAGAAACTGATAATCAAATCGGGAGCCTATTCTATCTGCATCTCATGTCTATCTACTCGTCTATGAAAGAACGCGGCCTTCCCCCCTTATTTTTTCGCAGATTTCTCCGTAGACAGCGGCGTCAACACGCGGACTTTCTTCCGCCTATGCGAAACCTCCTCCTCAGTACCCTCTGCCATCGACACAACACGGCGTCGTTTCGCTCGACGTACCACCGCAGGGGGTCGAATGGACTCCTCCTCGACCGCCGAGACCAGCGCCATGTGAGCAACAGCGACGGGTTCCTCCTCACAGACCAAACTCCCCACGACGACCTTGCTCTTGCCCTTCTTCTTCTCCGCAGCAGCCGCTTGTTCCGCCGCCTTCTTAGCGAGGGCGTTCATCCTGCGGAAATGGGGGAAGCGGCGCGCCTTTGCCAGATCGGCCTCCAGTCCCCTCTGATGGTCCTCTATCCTCTTCAGCGCCATTTCCATCTCCTGGCTGTGAGGGCCCCACGGTTCCGGCGGCGTTGGGTCTACCGGTAACGTCCCGTCGGAACCCCGGTATCGAGCGTAGAAGGCGTCCAAGTCCTCGCGCGGGCTGCGTCTCGGCTCCGGGGCGAAGTGGTGAGGTCGGTTGGCGGGCGGGCACGGCTCGGAGATGTCCCAGTCGTGAATGCCTCGCGCTAGTTCCTCCATCGTTTCGTCGACGAATAGCGCCCTTTCGTAACTCTCGCCTTCTTCTACGAAGCCCTTTTGGAACGGGTCCTCGGCGTTGTTTTCAGGATGCGTGGGCGGCGGGTTGAGCGGATGTGGCTCTTGGGGATGCGGGAACGCCTGGCTGTAGACGATAGGCCCTGATGGTTCAAGGGCTAGTATGTCTGCGTCTATTAGTTTGTCAGCTCGCGTCGCGTTGGACGGTTGAAAGAAGGATAAAAAATAAAACGGCAACATACCTGTTAAATTGCGAATGGGGTTCCAATCCACTTGGTTCGCCTTTGCTTTCTGCTTGCTCTTCCCTTCGGCCAGCCGTGCGACGATATAGACGTCAAACGTCTCCCGAACCCAGGCCGCCGTCTCCTCGTCTTCAATGATATTCCCCATCCAGGGGCTCAACCGGGTTCGTTCAAACTCCGAACCAAACCGCATCACATCTGCCACTCACTGTCAGTGCTTCGCCCGAATGACTGAAGTTCTGAACGCTCCCATTAACGACAATACGGGATAATATCCGAGAGACTCACTTGTGACATCGTAGACCAGACACTTGCTGCCATCCACGCTGTCGACTCCCACAAAAGCTTGCCTGTAAGTCTTCTCGAAAACGTCCATGTCAAAGTAGAACTCGGCTAGTTGCTCCGCCGTTATATATGGCATCGCACGATCCGCAAACTGCCACCTTTTGCCCACAATGGCTTCTCGTCTCTGCACGAGCATCGTGGCAAGCTCGTGCTCCGCGTTCTCCTTGGCATGCGTTCGTTTCGATTCCGGGTTGAGAGCCTTGCCCTCGAAAGGCAGTAGCCTCTGTCCTAGGCCAGATGTCGCCTCCTCCTTCAACAGGGCTGTATACGTCACAAACCCCCATCCGGTCAGCATGAGGGCTCTGGTCCCCAAGAGACAGAGAAGGAGAAGAACGGGGTCTCACAGTGGATGTTATAGATGTTGTCGTGCAGCCTGACGCATCCAGGGGGGATCAGCTGATCGGGGTGGTATTCCTCCACTATGCGCCCAATCCGCAGATAGTCCATGCGCTTCAAGAGACCGTCGGGGTCCTGGTGCATTTTTTCAAAAGCCTTCGTGGCATCCCGGCCCCCGAAATCTTGTAGATGATCGATCCCTCCGGGGTGAAAGCTGCTATAGTCTGTTCCCTCAGTGTCAATAGCCGGCCGCGGAAAAAAAAAGGGGGGCCAAGGGAGGGGAGGGGTGGCTTGATAAAGGCCTTGCTTTACCTTTGATGTCGTATACGTTGTTCCGTATGATGATATAAAATCCAGTGTGCGCCTTTCTGTGCCTGTGCCACTTGACGTCTTTCCTGGTGAACACTTGATCGCTCTGCACTGGAGTCACCCTCTGCTGTATAACCGCCACCTTGTACTGTTCAAGCATGTCGACAACCGCATCAATATTGACACCAGCCCTCAAAAGATCCTGTTGGGGGTTGCCGCCCGCGATTTTCCGCATGATTCTGCCCAGCTCTCTTTCAGAGTGTGTAGACTCGCCAAATTTGATGTCTATACGCCAGCCATGTTAGTGCTCAGCATGACGGACAATCAAAAACGACAAACAAGTCATGGTTCGGGGGCGGCAGGGGGGCCCCTACCTGTGATATTGTATACATATCCGAGGATCGTGACAAACGTCGACTCGGTCGTCCTAGTCCACAACGCCGGGTCTTCCTCCCGCACCACCCGGATCAGTCGGCCGACGGGTTGCGGGCGAGACGCGGCGTCCAGGGCCAGAAACATCGTTGCGTCGGACGCTCTCAGAAACCGGCCCTCCTGGGTCCACGTAGTGAGAGCCCAGGGCTCCGTGGCGTCAAGTCCGAGACAACGGGCGACCTCCGGCCAAGTGTACACCGCGGTCCAGCTGACCCTGTCGACGAGGACCATGGGGCGCCCGACCGACTCCCCGTAGTCGTACACCTCGGCAACCGAAAACTGGCGCATAGTAAACAGATTCAGCGGTGCCTCCTCCTGCGGGCTGCTCGCCGTTCCCGCGAAAGCCCAGGCGGGCAACTCCCCGACGTTGTCCGGCTCGAGAACGACCTGGCCGAACGTGTCATCGTCGGCCGCTTCCCGCAGCTCGTATGCCTCGTCGAACCCGAATACCCTGGTCGTTCCTAGCTCGCCATACGGCGGGAGCCGGAAGGGGAAGTCCAGCCACGAATCGGTCGCCAAATTGTCCGCGGCATCGTGGGCCGCGTGGCGTTCGATTTGCTGCAGAAGCTGCTCGCAGGTGTTGGAGAAGGCCGTCTTCAGGCCGCGAGGCACCACAGTCATGTGAAGCTCGTAGTTTCGCCAGTAGACCTTCGCAATCTGGACCAGGCGAGTCCGGTATTCTTTGAGCCCCATGGGTAGGTATGGCTCGAGGCCGTATGCGGGATAGTGCAGCTCCATTTGCTGCCCGGCACGCCCGCGCATGGTCATGCACTCCACCACGGCTGTTTGACGAGCCCCCAGTTCCTCCAGGGAAAAGAAATGCGGACCCGTCCTCATGGACCAGGGCACACCGACTGGGTAGTGCGGCGTCACGTAGGCTCGGAGCGGTTCCGGGTGCGTAGGGATGGCGGCGGCGATGAGCATCGCGAGCGCCCGGTAGAACCAGTCCGTCCTCCTGTAGTCCTCCACGTCTCTGCCTTCGGGCCGGTTCACCAATAGCCGGCTACTCGGCCAGTGATACGGCTCCATCCAGTCGGTACATATGGTGACCATGTACCGCTCGTCCATCGGCGTGCGCCCCGTCATGAGCGTGGTGAGGATAAAGTCGAGCTGGGTCCGCTTGCGTCCGTCGCTGTAGGGCGTCAGCTGCCACCTCGCCAAGGAGTCCTTGTACCACGGCTCGCGCCATTCCTGCCACTTCAGTCGCGCCTGGTGCAGCAGCCTCGCCAACCGCTTGAGGGGCGGCGCCAAAGGCGACGCGCCCACCCCGGGATCCTGGTCCCAGCCAGCAACGGAGTAGCCCTCGTCGTATTCGGAGTGGAGCATCCGGGGAATGCGCAGAGCGTCCAGGCCGTACTTGTCCACTACGTTGTGCCAAAACGGCATGGACATGAGCCAAAAGTGATAAATGGACGGTACTGGTGCGCGTTCCGATTGGGGCAGCTGATGGCGATGTATTCCGTACGACTTGTAGAAGCAAGAACGGGTTGGCCAGTTCAAGGCTCCCAGCAGGAACAAAACCCGGCTGCGATAACGCGGTCCAACCCAGGAAGAGGAATGCGGTCGTCCGGCCTCGTTGAAGCGGTGGCCGAAGATGGATTTCTCAAAGGACTCGCCCAATTCATAAACATTCTCATTGTAATCATACTACCCAAGGTCGGAGAGAGTGGACATTGTTAGTCGGTTTCCTTTGCGACGAGTTCGGAGCGGCAGGGGAAGCTCAGAGTCCCAGACTCGGTCTCACAGTTTCATAGTACCAACGGGGCGTGGGATAGGGCCGAACTGGGAGCCTCATATGGCGTCTCAGCTGCTCCAAGAAAACCGCATGCTGTAAAGAGAAAGGGGGTATATCAGCTTCGAGTTTTGCTGTACGGCAATAGAGAATAGGGGAGTCGGAAGAAGACGAACCATGAGCTCGTGCGCGAGCTATGTAGATATGAAATATGCAATGTCAGCAGACGGGGTCCTGCAAGTGGGTAGTATAACGGGCAGATGTTGTTACCGTGATGCCCAATACCACTTGCGTTGTGCGCCGAGTATGAGCAGGAAGACTATTATCGAGAAGTGGCTGGATCAGTTCGACGTTGACTATGATTTGACTCCGTGACGGTTCTGTCAAGACGGGACCGTTGAAGTTCTCCGGGTACGGGGACGGGAAAGTGTAGGCATCCACGACATCTGTTGGATCTTGGGTGTTATGTTGGTCGAAGAATCCAAAGCGCGCAGTCCCGAGCAATCCGTTGAGCATATTCAGGGTGTCTGCGGGCGACAGGAGACACCGGGGATCCACGTCCAGCATTTTCCAAATGTTTCCCTTACGGCCTGCTGGGTTTTGAAGCGGCAGCTCAACATCCCCTAGGGCGGCGACGTGGTTGGGGTTGATGAGTGTTGCCATCCTTGAAGCAGCTGCTGGTTAGCCTGGAGAAGAAGAACAAGGTAGCAAGACAAGACACCCAAAGGAGCGAGCGGGTGAACGTTACCATTTGTGGTAGCAAGCCGCCTTGAGGAGGCGATTCGCCAAGTCGATGGACGGCCGCATGGCATGCCAGATTTTAGGGTCGTCCACCGACCATCGCATGCCCACCTCTGGGTTCGTAAAATCAAGATTCCAGCGCTCTTTGTGGAAGAAGCTCATCCATTCCGACTCGTTGATGAGCGTACAGGACCTCTTCGGCTCCAGGTCGAGGTCTCGTCCCAAGGTGTGCTCGTCGGTAGGCTCCATGTAAGGGTTCATGGAGGTCAGGACGGCGGCTTCCCAGGTTCGGAGGGCGTATGTGCGGCTTTGGAGCTGCTCCGACAGGAACAGGGAGTCCATATCTTGGGGTTCGGGGCAGGGGAACTTCTCGCCCGGGCCGGGGGCATTGGTCGGTTGGAGCGTGTCGACGTCGAGGGACGGATACTGAGGATCCATCCAGCACAGGCCTTGTCCCACGGAGGGCACCTGTGTCGGGATGTTGTACCGGCGAGACCATTGCGATTGGGGCAATGGGGGAGGAGATCCCTGACTGGCATCCGAAGAGTCTTCCATTTCTCTCAAGTCACCGTGACGAGCGAGGAAATCCGTGGGCCGTGATGACAGTCTTCGTCGAGTTCGTGATCTAAGATATAAGATGCAGTGGCAGTGCCGTAATGAGCGAGGCAAATGGTAAAGGTGGTCGGGCGTCGTAAGTTGAATGAACAGTAACGTAGCCTATCCGTCGGTCCCTCGATGAAGACTTGGGAAAAGTAATGCAACACGGAACAGATCGCCTTCGATAATGATGGGCAAGAATCAAGAAGAGAAGATGATAGTGCGAAAGAGAGCAGAGGAGACGAATCGGAGAAAGTCCAAGTCAATCTTTGCTCCTTGTCTGGAGCTTCTGGCCTCGACAGCTCGGTTCCAATTCAGGAACAAAGGCGTTGGGTGGCATGGGTAGATGATAGATCCAACTTGGGGAACAATGAACCAGGGAGAACAAAGACTCCGTCAATGTGGTCCTTGGAATGTTGGCAGTGTCATCCGGAAGCGGCTTTTTCTTTTAGTCTTGGAAGACTGGAATCCGAATAAACAAAGAAGCTGAATCCCTGGGAATGTGCTCGCCAGGACGCCCTCATCGGGCTCGCATCGGCCCATGGGCCATAGCCCCTGAACAAGGGGCCAAGGGCCAAGGCTTCCCTAGTCGGGACACATAGTTTTGAGACCACTTGGTCAAATAACGGCACGGTGAAGGTGCAGACAGACAATCTCAGTTGATTACACCGGTTTGATGCCCTCATTCTGAGATTAGACGATGGAGGTGACGTCTAGACGGCTCGGTCGCTTGGTCGCTTGGTCGCTTGGAGTCTCTAGACTCTCAGTCCGGATGGGCCACAGATGGTGGTTGAGATCCCATTGCAGCGCGAAGCCGCGAACTGATGAGCCAAGACAAAAGGTGGGAAGAGTTATCGAGGGAGAAATTGACGACAGGTGCCATGGATGAACGTGGAAAAAGTGAAGAGGAGGCAGGGGGAGGGGAGAGAAGACAAAGGAGGGATGAGAAATCATGAGATCAGGGGCATCTAATGTCACAAAGAAGCACCGGAAGAATTATCGGTCCGCGTAACTTGTACCTAATCAATTAACTTTGCGATTACTAACCACGTAAGTGGATTATCAAATCCGAATGATTCCCCTGGAAGCCCCTGAGCCCCTGAGCCCCTGAGCCCCTGAACCCCCGAGACCCCGAGCCCCCTGAAGGCACTCCCGTCCCCCAACTTCTAACTTCATAATCAACTGGGTCTGGACAGCTTCCATCTACCTACATATCCATATACACCCTTACGACATACTCAATGACTCTATAGTAGTAAAACGCCAATGCTCCAAATGCTGAATTCCGGGCTGATGACCAGCCTGGCTGCCTATCCCGGATTCCGACCCTGTTCCAACTTCGGTCACTTACACGATGGCGCAAAAACATTGCCAAAGAACCCCGGCTTCACCTCCCCAAGTCGATTCAACCCTTCCTCTATGCCTCTCCTCCTACGAGCTCTCCGGACCTCCATCTCGTCTATCAGATCAAGCTCGCTGCCCGCTCGTTTTCTTTCCCTCCTCCTCGCTTCGTCCCAAGAATCCGATTCGACCACATCAGTTCCTCCGAGCACCACCTTTTCCAATGCCCGCTTGCTCTCCAGTTCCCCTCTAAGAAGGAGGCTTTGCACGTCTTGTTTCGTGATTGTGGTGTTCAGCTTCTCCACGGGGCCAATAGTGGCGTCACGAGCGTCCTCTAGATCGTCCGAGATCGGCACGTCGTGATCCCATTCCTGCCTTCCCCGGTCCATTTGTGACAGTGGCTGCGTAAAAAGAGCGGGAAGCGTGGGCGTGTTGCACACGGATGCTACTATCGGGTCGGTTGGAGTTTCATTTCGTTCCTCAAGAACCCGACCAACGACGAGATCTTTCCGTCGACTGAGCTGGAATAGGGGATGGCCAGTATCCAAATCCAACCTTGCACTTGCATCGCGCCGTCGCTTTCGGAGCTCCTCGGTAGCGTCAGATCCCGCGTAAGCTTCGAGATTATCCCGGAGCTTCTGCTCCAATTCGTCACCACTGAGCCGTCCTGTGCCCAACATGTCAGCCAGGGGCGGGGGCATGTGAGAGAATCCGACGCCTGGGGAATACAAGACAAGCACTCACCGATATCGTACACGTTTTGCATAATGAGAATCTCCGTAGAAGTCAGGGACTCTGCCGTCCAGCTCTTCACGATGCGTCCAACCCGGAAGTGCCTAATTTGTTTCAGCACCTCATCTTCTTCGTGTCCGTGGTATTGCATGAATTTCTCCGTAGCATCTCGGAACGCAACCTCTCGGAGAATGTTGGCGCCACCAGGATGGAAGTCCACATAGTCTGCATTGAAAACTCGTCAGTCTCAGTGCCCCGGTACAGTTCCTGGCGGGGAGATCCCAGGGTGAGGACGAGCCTACCTCTTAGGGAATACACTCCATCGTGGATGATAATGTAGAGAGCCGTCTCATCCAACCCCATTGCTGCCACCTCTTCCGCCGTGAAGACGTCGTTGACGACACTGTGTGATGGCACGACCGGCTGTAGCACCCTATTCCTGCAGGGCGCCAGCAACTCTGCCACTTCAACGCACTCATGTCCTTCTGCTTGGAGGGCTAGGACAGCTGTTCCCCCTGCGTGCTTCAGAAGGAGTTCTCTCAACTTTTGTTCCCCCTCAAAGAAGTCGAAATCTATCATGTTGTTCTTCCAGTCAGAAAGAAATCTGCAGTTTACTATTTTTCTGTTTTGCCTACTGATGGGGAATAGGGGTAGTTTCTTTCTTACCTGTGATATCAAAGACGTCCCCTCCGATAATTGTCCATGCCGGCCGACCATCCAGACCATCACGCAAGGTCACATCCTCGCGACGCGCGTACTTCAACGTACGGCCAATGGGCCGAAGTCCTCGGATCATCCCAGCCAGCTCCTTCGAAACGGTCGACAGCTCTGTATCCTCAGAAAGCAATCGCAGTGACATATGCGGGCGACCCGTCCTCCTCGCAACACTCCGCTTCACAGTCGCGTCAGACAGATGCAACTCCCGAACAACATCCGAGACATCATAAACGTCAAACTCGTCGTCCCCATTCTCCTTCACAACCCACCAGTCACCGCTCTCCTTGCCAGGCTGGTGGTCACCCACCTCCCCCCACGTAAAGTACCGCGTCCCCATCCGCCGTCGCGGTTCCTCAAGGGACTCCGAAACCACGACGGCAGCGAGAGCAGACAGCGCCGGCGCTTCCCGCATGTTGACGTCCAGGGGAGACGCAGGCGGCGTCCCGTGCACGCCGCGCCAATGCAGCTTCGCCTCGGCGACCCCGTCCTGGATCTCGCAGGGATCGAACGGAGGCAGCTGGAACTCAAAGTCCAACCACTCACCGTCGGGCTTTTGCGCGGCCTGCGCCCGCAGCCTCGTCCACAGCGCCCCGATGGCCAGTTCACAGGATCGGGGCAAGGGCACCGGACAGCTCGCTGCGTACCACTCCGCCTGCCTCGCCGCCTGCGCGAAACACTCCTCCCGCGTGATGCCGACCTCGTACACCGCCGGCGGGTTCTCCTGTTTCACAATGTTCTGAAAGAAGACGTGGCTGTACTCGATCTGTTCCGTCTGGAAGCTTCGTTCCTCCTTGTCCGGGTGGGTGGACTTCCATACGTTCGGGTAGCCGGGCGTCGGGTACTGGAACGTCATGGGATGCGTATAATGCGGGATAGCCGCCATAATCAAGAAGCCGAGAACCCGCCAAAAGGCCAATGGCCAGGCGTTTTCGTCCTCGCTGGCCGCGGGGTAAGGATAAGGCCGTACGAAGCTCAGCGCCTTGCCGAATAACGTGGATGCGGCCCGGAGGTCGCGGGCCTGAAACAAAGCCGCCACGCCGTCCTGGAACATCTCGCGGTAGGGCGCAATGCTGTGCGGGCTGAACTTCCACTTGGCGTAGGCCTCGTCGTACCACGGGGATCGCCACTGCGACCAGAGTCGCCGCCGCGCCTCGAGGCTGGTAAGCAGTCTCTGGAAGCTCCCTTCGATTTCGCGCGGGACCTTGCTATGCAGGGTCGCGGCGATGGGCCTGGCGGGATCGAAAGCATGGTACCAGGATGTCCCTCCTGGGATCGAGTAGTGGAACACCTGCGTGACCAGGAGCCCTGGGACCATTAGACCTGATGCGCCGTATTTGCCGACGCGAGACGTCCAAAAAGCTTCCGAGAGGTGTGCGTTGCTCCATAGAGTCGGTTGCGGACGGCAGAAGTCGCGGATCTTTCTAGGCCATAGACGAGGCGCATCTATGCCGTACGTGAGCCCATTTTGATTCATGTAGTTGGTCGGGAAGGGCTGGCCCGTCAGGATGACCAGCCAGTCGTGGAGATCAAGACTCGAGTCGGGAGATGTGCCGAAGACGTGGTGGGAGTAGGAGGCGCCAGCTTCACACATCCATTCCTTTTCGAAGAACTAGAACACAGTGTTCGTGTTAACAGGCAGACGACGTCTGGAAACAAATATGGACATGGAGAGACCAGAAAAACAAAAGAAAAAAAAACACAGCACAAGTGTTATACCCACAGGTTCCCGCATATTACGCCGATAGCGCTCAGTCACTTCTGGGGGAATCGGCCCCTTGAGAAGAGCCGCTCGAGCAACAGGAGTGGTCACAGCGTGCTGCAAGGCGTGATATAAATGTTAGATAAATGAACCAGAGGTTGATACGCGGGAAGGAATGCTCACCATGAACTCGTGGACAAGCTAGGGGAAGAATGTCAGCACTGGTGGATATTCCCGCAAGAGACGCAAAAACAAAAGTGAGGCGCGCCAGAGATCTTCCGGACACACTTACCACCACTGCTGCATGGTAGGCCGCCATAGCCCGCTTGATCCGCCGTCGTTCCGGGGACAGCCCCTCATTCATCGACCTGTCGAAGATCTCGCGAAGCAGCCTCACGTCAAGACTTGCCCAAGCCGTGTGCTCGTCCACATGGAAGCAGTACGCCACCGCCCTGCCAACCGCAATAGAATGGTGCTCGTCATGAAGAGCCCACAACAGGCGATCACGCAGCGCGGCGTCGATGGTTCTCATGCCCTCAGCCCCGGTGACCCTGTTCTCACGCGCCATGACCCTGAATCGCTGCATGTCATATTTCTTCCCGTTGCAAAGGAAGATGTCCCGTATAAACTCGATGCTGTCGGGGTGGAGCAGCGAGCCGAGCCAGTAGTGGCTGGTCGTAGCGACGATGATCCGATTTGCCAGCTCCAGCACCGGACGAAGCAGCGCCCAGACTTGGTCGTCCGAGGCACGCCAGAACTTGCCCGGCCAGCCGGAAATGGGCCTCTCGAAATCGGTCCATCGGTCGCGACGCAGACACGTGAGCCACGTGTTTTCGTTCACCGTGATCGAGTCCAGGTCGAACCAGAATAGCGGCGAGGCCTCGATCCCTTGATTCCCGTCTGTCGTCCCCGCAGGAGTGTACGCCTCGGGTTGGCTGAGGACTTTGGCCTCCCACGTGCGCAGCCCGGCGAAGAGTTTCGTCAGTTGTAGTTTCTCGCTGGCGAAGAGCCGGTCAAGTAATGGTCCGTCGGGGATCCATTGACTGCCCGGATGATCCTGAATGCGCTCGCCACCGGTAGCTGGGTCCAGTAGGATAGCCGGTAGTAAGGGCTGCACCCATTCGTGGGCTCCGTTTCTGAGGTCGCGAGCCGAGGGGTCAAACTGAGAGAGATTGAACATGAATTGCTCGCCGGCCTTGGTTGCCATGATTTCAATTTGGCGTCTGAACCTGGTCTCTGCTCGCACGGGTGGGTTGTTGATGGCTGAGGGTTGCTTTACCAGGAAACGGGTGGTGAGTGAGCTAGACGAGGTGGTGGCCTTCGTCCATTCTCAGGCCATCAAAGGAGCGTCTCCGGAGTCCGGACTCAGGCGGTCAAGGGCCTCAAACAGACAAACGGATCCGGAGACGTTTCATGGGTACCGACACTTGAACGAAGATTGGAATGAGTTCCAAGGGTCTAGATGTAATAAAGCTCTCCCTTGCCTTTGTTCTTGGTGTGTCCCAAGTTCAAATTGTTCTCCTGTCAAAGATAGAGTGCAACACGGGATTGTCGAAAGTCCCAACCTATAATAATAGAATTACCAAGTACAGCCCGTGACACCGTCGAACAAAGAAGCCATGCACCCTGCCAACCCCTTTCTTTCTTCGGTCCATGACCCACGTTCGACGTTTTGTTCTTAAAACAGCTACATGAGAATGGGAGAACAAGGTTGAATGAAGGGAGGATGAACGTGTCCGCTCTCCAAGTATCACGAAGATCCATAAGTCGCCGACGTTCAGTTAGACATCACGTGATATGATCGGCGTAATCTGAAGGCACGTCGGCACAATGGCACAGAATCGAAGAGTGGAAGAAACTGGTGCATACCTATCAATGGCTTGGTATTGCCGTCTATCTATCATCATCCGCATTTTGTATTCCAGATTCCCAGCCTTAGGAATCTATAGTCCACGCGTCCACAGGATCCTCCAATCCCATGGCGAAGACGATATTCTTTACTCGTCAAGGGGGGAATCTCATGGATGCTCATCAGAAAGTCAAGGAAATTAAGACGTTGATAAGAGGAAAGAAAAAAAAAAAAAGGAATCCCGCAACCATGCAAAACCCAATAACCGGGATCGACTTTTCGTGTAAGGCTCATAAACAAAGGAAAAAAAGAAAAGGTAGGTAGGCGATGTTCGTGAGAGTCGCGGGCGCGTTGTGAAGGCGGCATCTCGTATGAAGCGAAGCCGTTTAGTCATCCTCATCAGAGAAGACCTCCTCACCACGCTTCCGGCGGGCCATACGCTCTGTGGACACCGAGTCAGTACACGTGGGGAATTCAAGGGGGTATCGTATCGGGTGTAGACAAGAAACTTAAGAAACTTACCCTTCTTCTTCTTCCGCGCCTCGGAAGAGGTCAGCTTGGCCTTCTTCTTGGTGCTAACAATCTTGTTGCCCATAGCATCAAACTTCTCTTCCTCTTCCTCGCCCTCTTGCAGACGAGGTCCGGAGCCCTGGCCCTGCACCCAGTTGTGACCCGAGGGCGTCATCTTGCCGTCCATGACGGCCCAGACTTCCTCGGTCAGATCCTTGGTGAACTCGGCGCTGTGCGTAATGATGATGACACCACCGCCGAACTTCTTCAGCGCCTTGGACAGAGCACCGAGCGAGTCACGATCCAGGTAGTTGGTGGGCTCGTCGAGGACGATCAGATGGGGACGCTGCCACGAGCAGGCCGCGAGGACCACCTTGACACGCTGACCGCCGGACAGACCACGCATGCGCGAGTGAGACACCAGCTCGGCGTCGATGCCGAAGTTGGCGCAGTGGGACTCGATCTCCTTGCGGACCAGAGGGCGGAACTGACCGGAGGCGAGCGCCTCCTTCATGTCGACCTCGGCCACCAGCTTCTGGTGGGAAGCGAGGAGCTCGTTACGAGGCAGCCACACGTTATCCGCAGTCATCATGGGCGTCCAGCGCTCGTTCTTCATGCCAATGTTCTCGCCGAGAGCAAAAGAGCACTCGTACTCGTAGCTGTTCTTGAACTTACGGCGGGAGTGGATGCCAATGATGCGACGCTGGCTGCCCTCAATCCGGAAGACCTTGTCCATGGCCTTCTCGTCGGCGTCGGTGATGATCTTGTTGGCGCGATCCATCGTCTCACGATCCTCGCCAGTCTGGAAACGCCACTGGATGTACTCGGACGGGGTCTTGTCGAGGTGGTTATCAATATGCGCGAAAGCGTGCTGCTTGATGTAGGCGATACGGATGTTCTCGTGCTGGTAGATCTCGCCCTCGGTGGGGATAAGCTCGCCAGTGAGCACGTTGATCAGCGTAGACTTGCCGGCGCCGTTGGGGCCGATGACGGCAATACGAGAGCCCAGCGAGCACTGGAAGCTGATGTCGGTGATCTGGGGCTTATCGGTACCCGGGTACTGGAAGCTCATCCTGCTGGCACGGAGAATGGCCTTGGCCTTGGTCTTGACACCCTCAAGGAAGCCGGGTTCGGGGAAGGAGAACTCCATCTCCGAGGCGCCCAGCTCGTAGTAAGACTTGGCCTGGGGGCACTTGCGAACGAACTCCTGGAGGTTGCCGCGGTAGCGCTTGAGCTTGAAGCGCTCGTAGTGGACCACGTGCTGGACCACGTGGTCAAGGAAGGTGGTGTCGTGCGAGACGATGATCGACGTGCACGGCGAGTTCATGAGGTAGTCCTCGAGCCACTTGACGTTCTTCACGTCCAAATGATTGGTGGGCTCGTCGAGGAGCAGGATGTCGGGCGCCTCGAACACGGCACGGCAGAGAGCCAGCTTCATCTTCCAACCACCGGACAGCGCAGTGATCTCGCCCGAAATCATGGTCGGGCTGAAGCCGAACTCGTCGAGCTTGGCCTTGACATCCTCCTCGGAGGTCTGGATGCCAGCCTCCTGCAGCTTCTTCATGGTCCACTCAATCGTGGTCATCTCGGTATCGGCGGCATCGAGGTCGTGCTCGACGAAGACCGTCTTGACCTCGCTCTGCTTGGGGAAGCCCTCGACCTGCTCGTTGTTGATGGCACGCATCAGGGTCGACTTGCCAGAGCCGTTGGGGCCGCAGAGGCCGTAGCGCTGGCCACGCTTGAGCCGGAGATGGGTCTGGTTGAGCAGGATCTTGGCACCGTAGGCAAGGGAGAAGGTGCAGTTGCAGAGGTCCTCGCCCTCCTCGTCGTCCTCCTCGCCATCGACCTCGTCGGCGGCGCCGGGGGAAGCACGCTTGCGGAAAGCCTCGACAACGCTCTGCGCCTCGGCATCGCCAACAACGACGATGATGTAGGGTTTGAGGGCTTCGGTCCAGATCATGCTCTCGGTAACCTTCTCGTCGATGAGCTGGCCACCAATAGCAGCGATGTGGGCAAGGACGGGCTCCATCTTCTGGGCGCTGGCGTACTTGGAGCCAAGAACAGCCTTGAGCTTCTCAAGGACAATGGGAACATGGCCAAAGTTGCTGGCCTCGGGAATGACGCCGTTCTGGACGTTGCCGACACGGGTGAGAGTGTCCAAGGCCTGGCGGGTCTTCTCGCGGGCCTCGGGATCAGCCAGGTTGTCGAAGTTCTTCTGCAGGGCGGGCATCATCTTGGGAAGGAAGGGAGCAACGATGTTGGGATCGTCGACGAGCTTGCACATGTTGTCGACAATGACGGCCGATTTACGCTTGATGGCAGTGTCACGCTCGGCGAGACCACGGTCAAGCAGGGGCACCATGAGGGCCAGAGTGGGCTCCGTCACTTCGGTGACGAAGGTAGTGGCACCGAGCAGGTGGACGGTCTCCGGGACGAACTCAGGCTTGGCAATGCACTTGATGACTTCGGGGATGAAGCGCTCAATATCCCTGTTGACGATGAGCTGGCAGAGCTGCTCCATTGTCTTGTAGGCACGCTCCTTGACTTCCTTCTTGGTGTCCCACATCGACTCGGAGATGACAGGAATGAGATCCGCAACGCGGAAAGCGGTCTGGGCAGGAGCAGTGCGAACAATGATGTCGATGATGTCGAGAGCAGCCATCTTCTCGGGCCACTTCTGAGCACTGGTGATGGAGTGCATGACGGGAGGAAGGATGGCCTTGACGGCATTGGGGTTGATAGCCTCGCCGATGGCCTGGGTAGCAGCCGTGGCAGCAGTCTTCACGGCGGTGATCTTGTCGCCGACCGCGGCGAGGACGATGGGGAGGAGCTCAATGAGGTAGGGCTCAACGTGCGCGGAGACTTCGGAATGTTGAGCAATGGCAGCGACGGCCAGAGCTGCCTTCTCACGGGCACCGGCATCCTTCTTGTTTGCAAACTGCTTCTTGATGGCATCGATGGTCCTGCGAGTAATTAGGTCAGCTACAATTTTTCCTCGGAAGTCCGGAGTGGATGCAAAATCGGCGGCTTTGGGCCGATATGGGGCTCCTTGTGGATACGCTAACCCTCTGGTTGGGCGCCAAGAAGCATGTGTACTGAAAAGGTGGCGGAGGGAGTGCCGAAAAAAAATTGCCCGTGGCAACTATCGGGGGGAGGGACCAAAAAAAAACTCACTTAGTGGGGACATCCTGGTCCTCGATGCGACCGTTGATGAAAGAAGCGAGGGCGGTAGAGGCTTCCTTGGTCTCAGCGGCGTCCTTGGAAATGGTGAGCTTCTTCATGAGCTCGTCAAGAATCTTGACGGACTGCGCGTTCTCGGCCATGTTGACGGTTGGGGTGGGTGAGGATAAAGGGGTTTCGGGTTTCTGGTGTATTGTGAAGTTTGATCTTCGGTTTCCTGCTGCCGATGGATAGTTGTTCCGGCGACTGAAGAAAGCGCTGGAGCGTCCCGATTCTATGCTCTATCGCAATGAAAGGACGAAGAGAAGGTGGGAAGGTGAGGCCCGCAGAAGAACGATGGAGGAGTCGTTTTCTGCTCTATCGCGGCACTCGAAAATTGGCTGAACCACCACACGAAGGAGATGGATCAAAGACCAAGAAAAGGAGAGCGGAGATACGTCTGGAGGAAGACGAATAACCGACAGGAAAAGGAATGGAGAAGAGAGTTTAGAGGGAGGGGAGAGAGTTGGAAGAGGGAAAGAAGAGGACGAGGAAAGGGCGGCATGGCAGGATTTTTATCTGGACTTTCTTATCGGTGGCCAAAACCCCTCCCCCTCAACTTTTTTTTTTTTGCCCTCCTCCATGGTTTAAGTGGGGCCCTGTACTATAGCAAGGTACGTAGGCGACACTAGCGTTGCGGCAAGGGTCAGGGCAAGGTTTGAGCCCCACCACGAAAAAAAAAATCAGCGCCGATGTCCCCACTCCTATTCGTCGGAGGAATTGTGTACCTCAAGCCATGGCCCGTGCCATTTCCTCCGTTCAGATTCACACTTTTCGATTTTGCCCCTTCGTTTCGTGTCCAGACACCCTTTCTGCACCCTGAGAATCCTACCCTCGCACACCGCCTTCCTGCAGGGAGCGACGCTTGGTATCAAGCGGAATGGAGGGTAGCCTCAGATGCGACGACCTCACGAACTTTCAAAACACTGCCCAGCAGTTTTGTCTGTTCTTTTCTGTTTTTCCCGGCGCCACCCCCACAACGTTAATTCTATTCCCATCTTCTTTCGCGACGAGAGATCTCTCTCTATGCAAACAGACCCCTGGCATTCTATTACTCCGGGGCCCCGTGGGAACACTCACCTACCCCATCAGTAATGCACCTACTTCGTACTGTAGCTATTCGTCCTGCCTGGTGGCACCTATCGGTAGTGTGGCAGACACGAAGGATCCCAACCCGAGGTTCAGTACCCTGCTACTGGCTCCCGGCTCTGTTAGTGGATGATGGCGTTGCGGCCTGAGAAATATTCACGTAAATGGCATGTGTACATATGTATGCGAATGCCGTATTGTAAAGCCATTGTGGGTGATGGACCTCGGAGAAGGTTCAACCTTCCGTGATGCCTATTAGAGCAACCGATACACCAGTCAAGTCGCATACGGTAAACAATGTTGGGGCCTACCTAGGGAATGCTAAATAGGATGAAGCAAAAGCCAGGCGTTGTTGATAGCAAAGGTAACAGGAAAATAGGACCAACCGAATAACTAGGTAGAAACTCCAGGGCGTGTTGCCGGTAATGTATGAAACGGATGTCGAGACTGGTTTCCAAGGGCCAAAAAAATTCCTGAGACAAAAATTGTCCCCGGTGAGGATCGAACTCACGACCTTCAGATATCCAAATCTTATGATTCAGTCATATGAAAATATGAGACTGACGCGCCACCGATTGCGCCACGGAGACTTTGCTTGTTGTGGAAAGCTAATTTTGTAAAGGCTAAATAGGTAGACCGAGTCTCCATATCATCCGATTCTCGTCCACCAAGCAAAACTTAACCCAGCAGATCTCGTAAACCTACGTAAACTCTAACAGGGAGCTTTATAGTATAGCCAAATATGCTGATATTTCAGTAATTATATCCTGCTAAATCGACGTCTAATGCTGTGTACGTTGTACGAAGATGCAAAGTCAGGGGCTGTCTTTGTACAGAGTACCTCTGTTACTTTCTAATAATAGTATCCTTAACTCTGTAAAAACCGTGGCTGACCAGCCATTGAAAGTCAGGTCTTAGGTACAGAGTACGAAGTAATATGTGATGCTCCAGGAGTACCTAAGGTATAGCGTAAGTGGTTTATTTTCGGCAGGTAGATGTACAGATACGGAGTTTACCAGTGGCGCATCAATCCCCGAGAGCAATGCACGACACCAAGCCACAGTCCCCAGGCCTTGCATGCAGCTCGGCAGGCGGTGAGTGACTCGAAACCGTTAACCTAGAGCCTACCTTACGAACCCACGAGGGACGGATAACAACTGACCAAGCCAGGATCGCATGTCGGAATAATAGGTAATGATAAGTACGGATACGGAGGGACATGTGGCATTGAAATCTGACAAGCTGGAAGGGGATCTAAATCCAACTATTGTCTCAAAATGGCACACAGAGAGAAAGGTCGTGGCGAGACGACACTGTACAGCAACCCACGGAGAATGGGGGGGATGCGAAGAAATGGTGTTCTTCTAGCGGACTCTTAATGGTCCCAGTCCCGTGGCCTTACTAACGGACCGGCCGATGGTTCGAACTCGAGTCAGCGTTCGAGACTTATACGAGGCTTTTATTTACCCTTCTCCCAATGCCTCCCAATTGCCATTCGTTCCTCAGCCTTGTATATATCCCGTGAGCGTGGAGCGGTTGGAACATGGTGGGGAGGGCATCGGCCATTCCAAAGGCAACCGCTCGTCCACGTTGCGGCCGGTGGTTTTTCTTAGTGGCCGCCGATCACCTATCTGCTGTGGTCAGTCTACTCGACTCACAAGGTGTGCATTGGTATTGTCCACCTTACATGATCGATGCAAAGCTTCTTTCAAGCTTCTGTTTTCAGGCTCACTGTTGATATAAAAGTGGATTGCTCCGATCTCCCCACCCTGTTCTGTGTGTGGCGGGTCATAGAGTTTCGTGCGGGAAACGAACTCTCGTTAGGTACGGAGTAAGTGGTGATGATTACTAATGACTGCTAAAATTGTGAAGTCGGATCAGCTTTGTGGGGCCGTCTTAAGTCATGTGAAGGTACCTTAACAGAGTAAGAGATACATAGATACTTAATTACATCTCGATTGCACTGGTGTATCACCACCTTCGCCGGTTCTCCTGCTTGCCTTCGCACATGCAGCCATCATTCTTCCTATGTCCGGCGTAAAGAGTCATCGGCGTATACGTCACACTGTTGTGCAAATACCTTACTCCAAGTATCGGTACCTCACGAACCCCGACGGCGAGCTGACCTAGTTGACTACCTAAGAGGAAAGGCGGACGAGAGCCACCACCCACCACCCACTCCCGGTCGGCTGGTTTCCATGTCGTGACATTATGCTGATAGGGCCCTCAATATCATCCAGATTTGTGTATTGAGCCTCATTTCCCGTCGCATCGTCGGACGAGATGGCCCGCGAGAGTCGAGACCTTAGACCTTCCGAAAGCCTTCACTCGATCAGCTGCCCTGACCTCGTCGAAAACAAACCGCCGCAAGCCGAACTGGCCTGCTACCTAGTTCATGATCTTGCTTCAGCTCAACCGATTCAATCCGTCTCCTGATGGAGGATGCCAAGATGTGCGTGGCCTTGCCGATGGCAAAGCCCGTCACCGCCTCGACCGGCAGCCTGGCCTCCCAGCCCGCGTGGTGACTTGCCACGACATGGCCAATATAGCTGCACTCTAGAGTGACCCCCATCTCACAAGAACGGGGCGATGCGAATGCCGGATGCCTCCTGTGGCAATTGGACATCCCTAGTTGGTTGTCACAAAGTTGCCTATTTGCATGAGCATTTGGAACGGCATAGGATTGCCATTGCTATGTCCTCGACGCTTTGCACCACGTCTTTCGAACGACGCGAGGTTTCCCTCCTGGGCTGATACGCATTGAGCCCTTGCAAAAACCCCTTTCAACGCGGTGTGCCAAGTGGCTTCACCATGTCATCCCTTGGTTGGGACTGATCCCACAAGCGGCGACAAGTTTCCAGCGAGCGAGTAAATACGACGCAGTATTCGAAGGACGGCGATCACATCGCATTGTGAAGACCGACAGTTCCCTTCTCATATGATTGAGTGTTCCGATGGCTCGTTTCCGACACCAAAGTTTCCGGATCCGGGATCCCTTTCTCCTCTTTGTTGGAAGCATTCCATTAAGGCGTTGATCAATGAGACTCGTTCTTTGTCCCATCAACCAATATGGCCTTGGCCTTTTGCTACCCCAAAATAGGTTCTTTTCTTTCTTTCTTTTCCTGGCCCTCTCGTTTCTCAATTGAGCCTCGCAGTAACGGAACCATCTCTGGAGTGCGCAGCAGAGGTCAGAGGCAGGGATTCAACTCTCGGCAGGGATGCTTCAGTTGAAACCACCCGGGTCAACTACAACGTTTCCTTTCAGCCATGTCTCTTTTTGACAAAGTCCTGTTGCGCTTCGTAGCGCGTGGCTGCAGTGCTTCGTACCATCTCTACATCCTGCGTCGATTCTCTTTGGCAAAGTCGGGCTCAAAACCACTGGTCATCCGCTTAGTGCTCCTCGCTTTGTGCGCCTTTGCCCACCCTATGTCTTCTTCCGGATACCATATAACTGTGTCAGATCACCCATAGCACATCACCTACTGATGATTGGTAGTATTCTCCGCTCCATCCCCGTACAAAATTTGCGAATCCAATCTCGCGACGACTCTCATCTCACACTAGCACATCACAAGACTGCCCATCGAGGAGATGGAGCTCGACTATGACTGGTGGCGGAATAACACGGAGGAGTGCCCCCCGGCCTCGGAGCAACAAACACAGGACAAGGACGTCTTGTCCCACCAACCTTCCGCCCACGCCGGGTTCGAGAACGACGAGGGCACCTATTTCAAGTTTCGGAAGGAGTTTGCTTGCGACAGGCTCGACTTGGACAACATTGACCCGCCCATCAAAAAGAAAAAGAAGTTTCCCGAATGGCGATACATTCAGTACATACCGGAGTGGACAGATCCGGCTTGGCAAGATCCGAGCTTGTATGAAAGCGCCTTGATAAATCAGAAGAAACACGGAGAGGCGGGGGAGAAGAAGAGCGCGAAGGATGGGGACAAAGATGAGGACAAGGATAAGGACAAGGATGAGGGCAAGGAGAAGGGCAAGGAGAAGGAGAAGGGGGAGAAGAAGGGCGACGAAGGGGGGAAGAAAGGAGAGGGTCGGCCTATACGCCACATCGATATATTGCGCGCCATCAGACCGGCTCAACTCGCGAAAGATGCCGCACGCAACCCGACCCCGTTCGCCAGACGATTTGGCATTCACCCTGAAAGAACGGATGGACGGTCTCAACTATCACCGACGAGCGATGTTAGGAGACAGCTTCCCCTCCCCGAGGGCTCAAACCGGCCGCCTATGTTTGTGAAAGCGACGGCCGCCCTGGAGCAGCTCAAGGCCTTGGCCCGAGAGCACGGCCGAGATCCAGAGGAGCTCCTACAGGAACTCACCGAGCCTGCTACCTTTGCCAGGCTAGGGAAAAACGACCAATTCATGGTTCAGTTTCTCCAAGGGATCTACGATGATTATGACTGGCAGTCGATTATATTCGGCACCTTGACGACTGATGAAGTACGTAGGATTCTTCTGCAGCGCACAGTCACCCGAGCACCCACCCAGGATCCCATCACCACTGCTTGCTAACCACCGAGATAGATGATGCGCGACGGCATCTTCACCATTGACAACCAATTCCCGGGGCCGAATATTGATGTGCCTCTACACAAGTGGGTTTTGCAATCTCAAGTCTTTCATTTCACGGATCATCATGGATCATCGTGTCCCCACGTTGGTTGAACGAGCCAAGTTGATTAACTTGGGTCCCCAGACTGGTCCAGCGGCAGCGATGGCAACGTCTTGTCGCGCCTGGCATGTCCATGCCTTACCCACAGTACATGTACAATATCGGGGGCCGAAAAGGTGTAATAGATCCGGGAGTATGTTCACCACGGCGCCGGCAGGCATCTTTTCTTTGGCTTTCGTGTGCGATCTGACATGGCGACAGACCGACGATTTTGTATGGGAACGCTTACAACCGGCCCTGAGACTGGTGACCAAGATTCTGAACGAATGTCTCGCGAGCAACAACCAATGGCGTGCTTTTATGAACGTGTTCTGTCGGGAACGGATTAACATGGAGCGAGATACTCGTCCCTACGGACAGATCATGAAGCGCCCGGCATGGAGCTTCAGCACGAATAAAATAGACCCAGACAACCTACCGGGCTTCACCGAAGAGGTCGCCCCTTATATCGATGCAATGTGGGAAACTTGGATCACCATGCACCGGTCCTTGATCATTATGGTCAAGAGCGCATTTCACAAGGAGGGATACGCCCAACAACCACGTACAACGGATCATATCGCGGGTCTCATGTCGTTCAGACCGGAATATCCACCCCGCACTCTCAACATGAGCATAAGTGCCGATATCATATATCCCTTACTTGCCAAGGGCTACAGCGTGAGCGAGCAGGTCGATTGTCAATTCAGATTCGTCAACGTATTCCTTCATGAACTCGCGGTTAGTCTTTGTTCTTGCAAGCTCTTCTCCCCCCCCCCCCCCCTCGGGGAACTTCCACTGACTTGCTTGCCCACTGGCGGGGGATGAAATTCACACAGCATTCGGTGACTTTTTCGCATATGATGTGGACTCTCTGCCCAGGTCCCAGAAGCCACGGGCCGTTCAAGGCCAGACAGCCTTTCAAAGAGGACACAATGGACAATTTGGAGCGGTTTGGGAAAGCTATGTGGGGAGAGGGGGAGCCGTTTGCTGAGCCCTATACAGAGGCATTTGGCGACGACCTTCCCGTAACCGAGGCCGGGTCTTGGATGGAGAGAATGGTGAGTGGGATTCAAGCTGATTTAGGCGTCGCCCTATCATTTTCTTTGTTTGGTGATTCCAGCGGGCAACAAATTAACAATAACTGACGTGGCACCTTCAACTTGTTTCCAGCTCTTTGGCGGATCCAGTTGGACCACTTCCAGCCTTGGCCATTCTACCCGGTTTCTGAAGCAAGTCCCATGCGGTGTAGTTCTCTATCACTATCCGTACGGATATCACTATTACGCGGCGTGGTCAGCACTGGTGGAAAAAGACGCCAGGAAAAATGTTCTCGCCAGCCCGCCTTTGTCGATGGACCAATATAACACGACCGTACGGTCGTCTCAGCTGCAAGCCTTCTTCAATCAGAAACTTCTGGACCGCAGAAGTTGCCAGATATGGCTTCTCGGCCCTTCTCCTTCGCACCGCGCGCAACGCCAAGGTCTACCCCAGGGACATCAGTGCGTCTGCGGCGCACATCATTGTGCAACGTGGAGTATACAGATTGCCCCTCCACGAATGGTCCAATGTCTTGGATCGGACCCCGACTGTCAAGATATTTGTGGCGATGCTCGTGGCGGAGATTGTGGAGGCGTCTGTGATGATCGAGAGATGGCGCCACGACGTGGGCACGATTTCTTCCCGGGACAAGGCCTTCGAGGCCCTGCTTATCGAGACTCGCATGTATGCTCTAGAGCTGAGAACGATCCATCTGGACGCCGAAAACTCCCAGCTATCTCCCGAGGCACGCGACACATGGCGCAGCGAACAGTACCACAACTTTGTGGACGCAGCGGCGAGGTGGGAATGGAAGGCCGACCAGGATTTGGAGGGGATCCTAGTACGCTGGTCTCTCATCTTGGAGTATTTGGACGGCCGTTTTATGGAGTTTTGGCGGGCCATCCAGCGCCACGCCAAGTCTACCCCGGCACATCTCGACTATCGGTTGCGCAAGGCCCAGACCAACTTGATGAGAGAAGTGGCTATTTACCAGACGTACGCGAGCGAACAGTGGCGGATGAACGACAACATCCGAGATGAACTCAATCTCGACTCTCTCGACGATATCAACGATCACATCCAGAAATGGCTGACGAAGCTCGAGAAGCACTGCGATGAATTCCGCAAGATCAGCTCTTTGCCCCATGTGCAAACGGCGGTCACGCCCATGACGCACGAGTTCGCCCACGCCCTTGAGAAGATCCGGTGCGTGAAGGAATGGACGGCCGACATTCACGATCTTCCTCTGCCTAAGGATTGGGGCGAGATCTTATCCCTAGTGCCCAACGTGGGGCAGTCGAGGAGACCGGCATCGATGCGCTGGCTTCGTACGGCCCAGAAGGAGATCAAACTGCTCACCAGAGAGCAAATCGAGAACGTCGACAAGATACTCCAGACGTTGCGTATGAGATCCGACCTGGTTCCCACGCTGGCGCTCATCGACTCTAAGATGACGGATCCTCTCGAAGCCATCGAGCAGCTCGCCCAACACTGGTCGTCGTCCGAGTACACTTTCTTGGATAAGCAGGAGCCGTTTCCCTCGAATTTCATCATTCCCAACCCTAATGCCTCGACTTCGGAGCCCCAGGGTTCAGATCCTCAGGGGTCAGGCCCACCTCCTGTTCCGCCTCCTCCGAGTTTGCCTGCTCCAGGGACACCGACATCTGCCCCGAGTCAATTGCCTTCGAGCACCTCTTCGCCAGACTCACCTTCTCCGGATGCTGCTGCTGAGAACCCATCGGCTCCAAGCACCACTGTCCCGAATCCCACTGCCCAGAATCCCACAGCTCCAGACCCCGCTGCTGAGAATACGTCTCCTCCAGACAGTCTCCATCTGCCTGCAGGGCAAAAGAAATTCTTCAAACTAAAGGCCCACGTTGAGAAGCTTCCAGGTCTCAATCACCCAACACTGCCGCACGCGCAGCCCTTCTCCTTCGGCCCTACAGCCCCGGAACATCCCCAGCCGACGTACCCCCAACTCCCAAGCGGCATTACCGGTAAATGGTCAGGCCCCCCGAGCCAACCGGTCCCCATTCCGCCTACGGTGAAGAGTCCCTGGCTAGAGTACGGGTCCAACATTCCCGCAATGCGGGGGTTCTTCCCTCATCCGTATGCCCTCAGCGCCAGCGTGACCGAAGATCTTGCGAACCAGGTCGCGCTGGTTGTGTATGGTGGTCAGGATTCGTGGAAAGCGTATGAGGATGACCCGGCGTTCCATACACTGCAGGGTGGTCAAGACGACGCGAGCATTTCGAGTAGCACTTTGAGTTTGGATTCGGACAGCGACTCGGATGACGGCGAGGATGACGGCGAGGATGACGGCGAGGATAACAGCTCCGACTCCGACTCCGACGCCGACTCAGACCAGGACGAGGACGAGGATGATGGAGGAGATGAAGGGGCTACCACTGGTGAAGGGTCAGGTGAGAACCAAGGGGGAAAGAAGCCCGATGACGATGACGACGGAGGAGACGGAGGGGCTCCCACTGGCGAGGGCTCAGGTGAGAATCAAGGGGGGGAGAAACGAAAGCGCGATGACGATGACGACCAAGATCCGGCCGGGGGGGAGAAGCAAAAAGAAGACAACCCCAGCAGCAAGAAACAGAAGCTTGACAAAGATGACGAGCCGGCGGGGGAGAAGAAGCAAGACGCCAGCCCCAGCAAGAAACGGAAGCGTGATGATGATGATGGTGACAACTTGCCGGCTGGCAAAAAGAAGAAAACCACCGGCATGGATCTGATCTTAGATGCAGGTTGGCCTTTCAAGTGGTCACTAAAGAACGAGAAAAGCTAGCGTGCCTGTGATCGGAACAGAAAACAACATTGAAGAAAAGAACAGAATAGAGAAAGGAAGGGAGGAGTTTGGGGGCAGAGGTTCTCAGCTTGGGCGTTTTGCATACTACTCTTTGTTGTTTCCCTCGTGGATACAACGCATCAGAGGCGGGATTTGGCCCCTGTAGTTGTCCCCATTTCTACGTTGGGCTTCCACTGTGTGGCTAGTCGAAGTGGATGGTTGGGTTCGGTGGAGGCTGGAATTGCTTGCGAGATGCATCGGAGGGAAACTTTTTGGATGTGAGGAGATACCTGCAAATGTAGGGAGCAACGGACTTGTGAGTCTGCCCGGGCCATTCCACCGAAGGTTTATAAGGTAGTTGAGAGCGCTGGCCGGCACTTGAAAATACAAGGCCAAGTTGCCCCTGCGCCCCTGCGCCCCTGAGCCCCTGAGCCCCTGAATTTCTGGATGCGTAATCTCTCAACCTAAATCCCCGCAACCATTGAGATCAATGATTGACTGTCCATGGTCGGCACGAGGACAGGAGCCAAAACTCAATATTGTGGCATGCGGCACTTGAGGTCTCGTCAGAAATTAGGTCCTCCTCTGCTCAAACTAGATGCATTCTAGATGCTTATGTCATGGGGTTAACCTTTCCCATGTGGACTAAAACGCGATGCGAGGCCCTAGTAGTCCGGCCCGTATACCGCCAACGCCATGCTAAAAAAAAAAAAAAAATCAAACTCGTGCCTACTCATGGTATTGAAGACTCGGAGGGTTCGCTCTTGGGCACACTGGGTAGCTCGGCAGCAACTGCCTTTGCCTGTTCGGTCTCCTTCTTCTCTTCCGCCTTGGTCGTCTCGTCAGGTCCGGCAGCAGCCTCGGCAGGCGGAAAGTATTTCCTATTACCAACAAAAGTCAATACGACAGTCAATACGACAGCAGCCTACTCCAGCAGATGTCCCCATAGAAGGGAAAGTGTTGGGGCAGAAAAGACCCACGGTAAAGTCTTGTTGTAAGCCTTCACATCCTTCACCTCAAAAGTGCAGAACACAATCCTGTCCATCTTATCCCCGTCAGGACCGTCCAGGAACTTCCTCGCCGCAGCAACGGCCACAGGCGCCGCTTCGTCGCTAGGGTACCCGTAGACGCCGGTGCTGATGGCACTGAACGCAATGGTCCGGCACCCGTTGTCGACGGCGAGCTCGAGGCTCTTCGTGTAGCAGCCCTCCAGGGCGGCGCGGGCGCGTTCGGGGGACAGGGTGTCGTAGACGGGGCCGACGGCGTGGATGACGCGGTCGCAGGGGAGGTCGTAGGCGGAGGTGATCTTGGCGGAACCGGTGGTGCAGCGGCCCAGGGTGCGGCATTCGGCGAGGAGGCCGGGGCCGGCGGCGCGGTGGATGGCGCCGTCCACGCCGCCGCCGCCCAGGAGGGAGTTGTTGGCGGCGTTGACGATGGCGCCGACGCGGAGGTGGGTGATGTCGGCGCGGATGAGGCCGACGCGGTCGTTGTGGGAGGCGTTCGGGGCGTGGAAGGGCTTTGTCGTGGGAGCTGTGAGCTGGCCCAGTTTGTAGAGGAGGCTGAGGGAAGGGATTTCGGAGAGGCAGATGGCTCCCATTCTGGCGGCGCGGGGGAGGCCCGGGAGGGTCATTCAAGGAGAAGGGGGTCGCGATGGGGGGGCTTTTGAAGTGCGAGGTGCAATCTTGTGAAGGATTACGAGAATGGAAGAGACAAAGACGGGACAGTCGATAAATGAGAGGTTGGTAACGGTGGAATGGAGGGAGTTGCTGAGGAGAGTTGGAGGCTGGAGCACATTTCTAAGAAATGGCATTGACCGTTGACGAACTTGGACGGTCTGACGAAATGAACCCGTAACGGGGCGGTGGTCCGGTCAGCCACGATGTGGCGCAGTTGGCAGGTACGGTACTGTGGCTTGATTCTTGACACTCAACGGAGCTTCACGGAGAGGAGGAGCTACGGAGCCAAAGGTGGCCCAAGCTCCTCCCTGAAAATGCCAAGGTACTCGAGTGACTCAGCCTGCCCCGCCATGTACCTAGTACCTTATCTTTACCTCGCCCCGTTGTGACCCCTCCATTTCCTCATCTCTCAACGGTGCAAACAAAAGTCAATTGCGCTCGCCAGTTCTGCCCCTATCCGCCTCTTCATCCGCCTACCGAACCCGTATATTTCCACTTCAAGAGACCAACGAACAAAACACCCTCTCAACATAGCCCAG
The DNA here is from genome assembly GCF_003711515.1 of Sodiomyces alkalinus F11. Taxonomy (NCBI): domain Eukaryota; kingdom Fungi; phylum Ascomycota; class Sordariomycetes; order Glomerellales; family Plectosphaerellaceae; genus Sodiomyces; species Sodiomyces alkalinus. The sequence goes on along the minus strand of NW_021167079.1, from coordinate 823,687 downwards.
CCAGTCCACGTACATCATATGATGGCTGACATGGGAGCTGTGGCCGAGCAGACGGCCAAGCTCCATCTCGACGAGGAGACGGGAGAGCTGGTCAGCAAAGGCGAGCTGAAGAAGCGCCAGGCCAAACGCGCCAAAAAAGCGGCCACCGCGAAGGCAAAGGAGGCAAAGGCTGCCGTCGCTGCGGCCGTGGGGGGGAACGACAAGAAGCCGGCTCCCAAGCCAAAGGAAGAGGAGGTGGTCATCGACTCCGAGGCCATGTTCAAGCAGGGATTCCTCGACGACGTTTTCAAGGAGCGCCCCATGAAGCCCGTTGTCACTCGGTTCCCGCCCGAGCCCAACGGTTTCCTCCATATTGGCCACGCCAAGGCGATCGCTGTCAACTTTGGCTTTGCGAAATACCACGGTGGTGTCTGGTGCGGATACCCGATCTCTAACTCCCCTAATTTCCCTCTTCACTAACACGGCTCTTCCGTATTAGCTACCTTCGATACGATGACACGAATCCCGAGAAAGAGGAGGAGAAGTACTTCACGGCCATCCAGGACATGGTGCACTGGTTGGGCTTCACCCCGTACAAGATCACCCACTCCAGTGACAACTTCCAGAAGCTGTACGACCTGGCCGAGAAGCTGATCACCTTGGAGAAGGCCTACGTCTGCCATTGCGATGGTCAGTCTCCCACGTTTCTTCTTCTTTTTCTCTCCCCTTCCCGGAATGAATGACGTGATGGCTAAGTCCCCATCGCACCGCAGACACCGAAATCAAGCTCCAGCGAGGTGGTGAAAAGGGCGCGACACCACGATACCGCTGCGAACACGCCAGCCAAACAGTCGAGGCGAACTTGAAAAAGTTCAGGGACATGCGGGACGGGGTGTACAAGCCCAGGGAGGCGTTCCTGCGCATGAAGATGGACATGGAAGACGGGAACCCCCAGATGTGGGACCTGGCCGCGTACCGGATCAAGTCGGACACGCCACACCATCGGACCGGCTGGGATTGGAAGATCTATCCCACCTACGACTTCACCCACGGCCTCTGCGACTCGTTCGAGAAGATTACCCACAGCCTCTGCACCACCGAGTTCATCAACTCGCGTCAGTCTTACGAGTGGCTCAACAAGGTGTTGGGCGTTTACGAACCCATGCAGCGGGAGTACGGTCGCTTGTAAGTTTCTCTCGGGTCTCGTCTCTTCCTCCATGCCGCTGACCGCTTCGGAAAGGAACATTACTGGTACCGTGCTCTCCAAGCGTAAGATTCAGAAGCTGGTCGACGACGGCCACGTCCGCGACTGGGACGATCCGCGGTTGTTCACACTTGTGTCTCTGAGGAGGAGAGGTGTACCGCCTCAGGCCATTCTCGACTTTATTTCTGAACTGGGCGTGGTAGGTCACAGATGTTCCTGTCGCCCCTTGCTGTTGATTTTGGGTGAGAAAAGGGCAAAAAGAAGGGGGAAAAAACACGAAAGACAAAGGCTAACTGCTCGTAAGACGCCCTCGACGACGACGATCCAGATCAAGCGATTTGAACAGAGCATCCGGAAATACCTTGAGCGCACCGTCCCCCGCCTGATGATGGTCCTGGACCCCATTCCCGTGACGATAGAAGACGCGACCGAGACCCTCGACCTCGAGCTCCCCTTCTCCCCCAAGGATCCCGCCATGGGCTCTCACACGGTCAAGTTCACGCCGACGGTCTACATCGACCGGTCCGACTTCCGCGAGGTCGACAGCAAGGACTATTTCCGGCTCGCGCCCGGCAAGACGGTGGGGCTGATGAACGCGCCGTACCCCATCAAGGCGACGTCGTTCGGCAAGGACGAAGCGACGGGCAAGGTCACCGAGGTGCGGGCCGTGTTCGACAAGGAAGGGAAGAAGCCCAAGGCGTTCATCACGTGGGTGGGCACGGAGGGCTCCCAGCGGGTCGAGGCGCGGGTGCACAACTCGCTGTTCAAGAGCGAACGGCCGGACGACGCCGAGGGCGGGTTCCTCAACGATATTCACCCGGAGAGCGAGGTCGTCTATCCGGATGCGGTTATCGAGAGCGGCATCGACGAGGTGAAACGACGGGCGCCGTGGCCTGAGGCTGCTGGCGAGAGCGAACGGGGCAAGAGCGGACCCGAGGGTGTGCGGTTCCAGGCCATGCGCCTTGCGTACTTTGTAAGTTTCCTGTGGTGTCCGTTTATTGATGAGTTGTCATTACTGGGGGTGGAAACTAACAAGAGTGCAAACTAGGCCATGGATTCGGACTCGAAGGACGACAAGATTGTTCTCAACAAGATTGTTTCCTTGAAGGAGGATGCTGGGAAGAATTAAGGGCCGGTATAGAGGGCTCAGAGTCTAGAGTTCCCATGGGCATTAAGAGATATCTGTACATGAGCATGAAGATGGTACGAGAGAAGAAGACGATGATGATGCAAGATGATAGCGATGATGGGGGGAGGGAGTAAGGGAGTCGGTATGCAGGTCTGGGAAAATAAACAAATATTCATTCCTCTTGGTTGAGGTGGTTGAAAGGGCATATTCACACTTTCAGGCTGCACGCATAACTGGGCAGAGCTCACGACTTACAAGAAGACGGCACAAAGTGAACACCTCGGCTTTTATACACTCAATGACATGAATACAAACGGAGAGCCCGTGTGATACTGTCTTTGTATCCCTAGGGGCAAGGAGGAATTATACTGTACCTTATCTTTCTCCCTCCATTCCCATATGCTGGTACATTCAATACTCAACGTGACGAGTCGTTCAGGGGAAGGATTCCGCGGGATTCCGCCACATACCTGCTGGGCAAGGCCGCAAGGGCAAGCAAGGGCAACTCTGTCCGCAGAGGCAATAACTAGAGCGCGGTAAACACTTTCTTCCTCTTATCCTTGCAGTCTTTTTCTGTTAGAGTGGCTTCCTCCGAGTCTTCTCTCCGAGAAGAAGCCAAGAAAGCCAAACAAACCTCGAGGCAGGTCAAGATGCGCGTCTTCCAGGGCTTCAGTCTCTTCGGGGTCCCCTGGGTGCAGTGGTTGGCCACGATGGGCCCGAGCATGGGACCTCAGCTCGCCCACGACCCGGTGCCGACTCGCCCGAACCCCTTTCCGACCAGGCTTTTAATCCGGCCGAGGTGGCTTCGTTTGACAGGCAAGCCGTTCTCGATGGCCTCGAGCCCGTTCCCACCAAGGGTCTGCCTTGGTTCGGGATGCTCTCCTTTTTTGCGAGCCCGCCCAGGATTCCGAGACTGTAGACCATCCTCTTGTGAAGAAGGATAATGAGCTCGCCTGTCCTACGTATACCGGTAGGGTTTTTTCTTCTTTTGTTTTCTTCTTTTTCTTCTTCTTTTTTTTCTTCTTTTTTTTCTTCTTTTTTTTCTTCTTTTTTTTCTTCTTTTTTTTTCTTCTTTTTTTTTTCTTCTTTTTCTTCTTCTTTTTCTTCTTCTTTTTTTTTCTTCTTCTTTTTTTTCCATTATTCTCTTCTTAAAAACAACCAAGCTGACTGTCCTACCTAGTCAATTGCAACCCCCTCCACGACCACTGCTGCCCCCTGACCACAACCTGCTGCAACAACGGCTGCTGCCCCCGCGGCCACTCCATCTGCGAAAAGGGCGGCTTCTGCCCAAAGGGCCACCAATGCGTCCAAGGCAGCCACTGCTGCCCCCGGGGCACGACCTACTGCGGAGGCGCCTGCGTCACGGGCGCCTGCTGCAGCGCCGACTTCTTCTGCCGCGGGCCCGGCGAGACGTGCTGCGGCGGACCGGCCCACTACGTCCCCGAGCCGAACTGGCGCTACGGCCCCTGGCGCACGGAGTACGGCGTCTGTTTCGGACGCGATCAGGTCAACTCGCCTCTCGTCAGGACGGGCGGGTGGCGCTGCTGCAGTGGGAGCCAGGTCTGCGGGGAGGGGAACGAGTGTCGTTGGAGCCCCAGGAGGTTTTTTGCGTCCGCGTTGGGAGACGGCGCCCTTTGACGGAGGAAGAGATTGGCTGGGCTGGGGGTTGTGCTTGTCTTGCTTCTGTAGAGCCGTCTTCACTTTTCGCCTTTAATGTCTGAAACCTGGGGACTTTGCTGGGAGTTGCGACTGAAGACTGGATCCCGGGATCAGCTTCCCACCCTGGCTTGTCCATTCGGTACTGTGGGAGAGAGAAAAAGAAAAAAAAAAAACCCCCACCCAAACTCAATCATCTGCGAGTTGTAACTTACAAGTCGTTGGAACTTGGAACTCGTGGCTTGTCCCCTACACGTACACCTATAAATTGTGCTGTAGTTATTACTAAGCACTTTTTACGGTCTTGATGACGTCACAAGCTGTGTGACCTTATACTTATCTTATCGCCTCGACTTGGATGTCATCATGTCACTTCATCTGGGCAACGACACTGAAATTCCTTCTTAACGAGTTAACCTAACGGATATCACGCAAAATTCAAATAGTACCTTATTTACGACGTGTTATTAAGGTAATTGGTCTTCTCGGCTCATCAGGTTATGCAGAAAAGGCAGAAAATGTCTATACGTCCATCATAGTCCATTCCCAGCTCATTCTCCAACACGTCTCAAGACTTACACTCATCATACTCTCTCCACTCCACCAACACAGACACCGATAATCTCTCTTATTATCTTTCAGATGAAGCGCCTGGCATTGAGAAGAGCAACAGTCACCAATGGCCTCCGGGCGACGAACCCCCGTCCATGGGGCTTCCACGCAGCGCCACTTACGGCTCAAGCTTCCACCCGCATGGCACACGACGGCCAGGGGGAAAGCTCCCGGGATCACCAAGCTACGAAGCAGGGCCAAACTCACCCGCCGAAAGCGGAATCACAAAGCAAAGGGAAAGGGAAAACCATGGCAGAGCTGGACGAGGAGCTAAAGGCCAAATTGGAAGGACTGGCGGGTGAAGGGGGTGCGGCCGGGGTGGAATACGAGAATGGGAAAGCTGAAGGGCTCAGAAGGGGTGTCAAGTCGAATATGTTTCGAGTGATTTAGTATGCGATGATGGAATGGAAGAATAGGCGAAGTGGCTCTACGTGACTGGGGGAGATGATTGCTTCGGTCTCAGGGGTTCAGGGGTTCAGGGGTTCAGGGGCTCGGCTGCCAGACTTGATTTAAATGGTACTGGCAATTCCCACTCCAGTAAAGTTCTCATTGTATAGTTTCCTGGGGAAGAATGGCATATATTGGTACAATGAAACGAGTGTCAAAGAAAGGTGCTAGCCTCTAAGACAGGCTTCAAGGTCGCATTGCTGTCGTGAGTCCAGTCGTATTTCATCCACCCAAGTCTTTGATATTATCATACTTCGCGCCTTGGGGGTATGTTTGTGGTGGAAAATAAAATTGATTTTTTATTATATAAATCTGTAAATATATACACTATAAGAGCGTCAGGAACAGGGACAAAGGGTTGTGTGGCGATATTTAGGGTCATCCATGGGCCCATGGCTAAGCAGCATGGGTTATGATATCAGAATTACAGCAATGGACAATCTGCCACGCAACACCTAGTAACAGGTAAGAAACATCAGGCCATTTCATAATACCCAACAAGAGTATCACAAGACCATCATCTTCATTGCTTATCATGGGTTTACACCTTCCTCATCTTTCAGTTCCTGCTGCCACCTTACACTTATTCCGGACACCAAGAAGACTCCGCAACATCTCGAGCCAGATAACGACACTTGATCGAATCGAAAACCATCGACCACACTCGCAGCGCGGCATCTTGTCCAAAATGACATCGTCAAGGTCCCGCCGGGGCAACCCAAAGGCAGAACAGGACGAATCCGCCGCCGAACTCCTCCGAACCCACGTGACCCCGTTCCCCTCCGCCACCGAAACCGAAGCCGCCTTCTCCCGCGTTTTCGACAGCTTCGGGGACTGCAAGGTGCTCCTCATCGGCGACGGCTCCCACGGCACCTCCGAGTTCTACACCGCCCGCGCCGCCCTGACCAAGTACATGATCGAGCGGCACGGCTTCAACATCGTCGCCGTCGAAGCCGATTGGCCCGACGCCGAAGCCGTGGACCGCTACGTCCGCCGCCGCCCCGCCCCGGGCCCCCGCGCCAGCGTGCAACCCGTCGCAGAGGCCGAAAAGGCCGGTCGCGAGCCGGCCTTCATGCGCTTCCCCACCTGGATGTGGCGGAACACGGAGGTCCAGGGCTTCGTCGAGTGGCTGCGCGCCTGGAACTACGACAAGGACCCCAAGGCGCCCGACTCGGTCGGCTTTTACGGGCTGGACCTCTACTCGCTCCTTACCTCCATGCATGAGGTCATCCGCTACTTTGAGCACGCTGACCCGGCCATGGCCCATGTGGCGAGGCATCGCTACGGGAAGCTCATGATGTGGGGGGAGGACCCGCACGAGTACGGCCTCGAGGCCCTCGTGAGGGGGTTCAAGGGGTACGAAGAGGAAGTCGTCGCCATGCTGACCGACTTGCTGTCCAAGCGACTCGAGTATTCGTCGGCGCACTGGAATGGGGACGACTTTCACAGCGCAGAGCAGAATGCCAGGCTGGTCATCGGTTTGTTTTCCCCTTTTGCTTTCTATTCCGCTTCCTTCTCCTTCCCTCTCCCCCCTCTCCCCCCACGACACAGACACACTGACCACCAAAACAGACGCAGAGAAATACTACAAGTCAATGTACTACGGCCGCAACGAGTCCTGGAACCTCCGCGACACCCACATGTTCCAAACCCTCACCCGCCTCCTCAAGCACCGCGGGCCCGGCGCCAAAGCCATCGTCTGGGCCCACAACAGCCACGTCGGCGACGCCCGCGCCACCAGCATGGGCGCCGCCCGCGACGAGCTCAACATCGGCCAGCTCTGCAAGGAGACCTACGGCGACGACGCCGCCCTGCTGGTCGGCTGCGGCTCCTACACCGGCACCGTGGCCGCCGCCCACCGCTGGGACACCGACATGCAGGTCATGAACGTCACGCCCGCCCTGCGCAGCAGCTACGAGGACCTCATGCACGAGAGCGGCGTGAAGAACTTCGCCCTCGACCTGAGGAAGGGCCGCTGCGACGAGACGCTCCGCAGGGCGCTCATGAGGCAGCGCCTGCAGCGGTTCATCGGGGTTATCTACAGGCCGGATACCGAGTTGCAGTCGCATTACTCGAAAGCCTGTCTTCCCCAGCAGTTTGATGGCTTTGTCTTCTTTGACGAGTCGAAACATGTCGGTGCTTTGGAGGTTCACCAGCCTCATACGGATGTTGAGTACGATGAAACTTGGCCCTTTGGCCTGTGAGATTGTCCATTGGACGAAGGTATGGAAGATTGGAATGACCTCCCTGCCGTGGGGGGGAGGGGGGGTGTATTTTCGCGTTCAGGAGGTATCTGCTGTATCTCTTGATCTATAAGGCCACTGCAGTTTGACACGTCGGACGAGCCGGAGTCCGGACAATGTAATCTATTATATTAATCCATTCATCCATGGCACCGGATTCGGAAAGTATACTTCTTCCCCGTCGGAGCCGGCATTGACGTTCAGCAGCCCCACACAGCGGCCCCGCGTCGGCCCCGCAGCGGCGCCGTTCTTGACAGTGGAGCGGCCCGCCTCACCTCCCATGAAGACGACCACCCTTGACGTCTCATTTCTCTAGACATACTCAACCAGGCCCGACTACAAGCTGGTTAATTTGCATACAAGACTTTCGTGGTTCGCAATCTCCAAGGTTTTACCTAACCAGTAGTGGGCAGTGGCATCGTATGGGCAAGACTTGCGTCCATCGGCCCGCAGAATTCACCTCTTACCTGCTATCTACGTTTCTGTTTTCTTCATGTTGTCGAAGAACACTGAAAGAACTTGGAAGATTATGCTTCGCCTCGAATGTCACACCGATATCATGAAGAATTAGACATTAGATATTACCGTTGACTCGCAGCTCCTATACTGATCTGCCTCAACTTACCCTGGGAACCACTCCCTAACAAAGCAACATACAACGTAGACACCCCCAAAATAAATTCCGTGACCCTCAACTTGGCAGAGCACTCGCCAACCCCCTTCCCCCCCCCGGCACCGCGACATCATTTGCTCGCAGAGCCCGAATCTCCAGCTCCAGAGCCCCAGGAAGTCGAACTCGAGGGCTCATCCCAGACTGTGCGTGGGACATCAGAAGAAGCGTCCGCTCCATCCAGCTGCACACCGCTAAACTTATGCACAAGATCCTTCATGTTCTCAACGTCCTTCTCCACGCCCACAAAACCTTCCTCACCAGCTGTTTCATGTTGGCCAATACCGACAATGTCATTGTGATCCAGGTGGTCCCAGTCACTCTCGTCGTCACTGTCCTCTTCATCGTCATCGTTCGTGTTATCGGTAGGGCCGCGAGAAAGAGCCTGTGCCCCAAAGTCCTGCGAGTTCGCCGTCGTGGAAAAGAAGGTGTGGTCCTCTGGCAGCCGTCGGCGCTGGCATATAAAGCCCATGGGTGTGTGCATAATGTCGTCCGTTTGACGACGATGCGTCAGCCACTCCAACAGAAACTTGAGCGGCTCTTTGATAGCAAGGCCGCAAGGCGATAGCAACGTGGACGATGTGGAGGCCGTGGAGCTCGCCGACTCTGACTCAACCACGCTCGTGTCGTCACTCGACGTAGACTCGGTGCTCCCCCCGTCTTCCCCCTGGCTAACGCCCAACCAAGTGAGGAGGGGTCCATACTCGCTGTAGTCGAAGTACAGTCGACCGGCGAGGACACCAACCTCGATGCCGAGCCAACTTGGGAACTTGAACTTCCTCTTCCCGGAAGGGACTATGAAGTAGCCGAAACTGTTGAAGATTCGCATCGACTTGGTAACCGGCGCGGCGTAGCTCAACAGCCACACTTGCGGCTTCTCCATTCTCCGGAGACGGGGCAGAAGGAGCTCGGCTTCTTCCGGAATCACTACGACGGCTATCTCGAACACAGGACTCCACAGAATCCATTCCACCGGTCGCTGTGAGGTGAGGGTTTACATGTTAGCTTATAGAGTGACTACCACAAACTGATGCTTTGTTTTTGGAGGGAGAAACAGAAAACCAAGACAAAAAGGAGAAGAGGCAAAAAAGGGTGGAACGTACCATGATGCTCCTTTCGGTCCTGGATTTGTCGGGGATAATTGTTTTGCAAAACTCTTGCGTTACAAAGAGTCTCGACGACGTTTTCTCGACTCCAAACTTGCGCCCGATCTTCGTATCTCCCAGGTACTCAAACGCCTGAACAAAGGACCCATTGGAGTCCAAGAAGCCCGTTTTGACGAAGCCTTTCAGCGAATCACTGAGGCCGGGGAATACATGAGGCAAGAAGGAGACCGGCTTCTGATTCTCACGGACCTGTTCGACTTCGAACTCAACTTCCCGCTCCTGCTCCACCTCCTCAAAAGCCGACGAGTGGGCAACCCTGCCGTCGGAGAGCAAAGCCCGCTTCTGCTGCAGCAGGTTGGTGACGAAAGCCTGCAGCCGGGGAAAGTCAGCCTGTATCGACTGTGGCTCGCCGGTTGACGAAGAAGCCGGCATCCTATGCTTGGGGCCGTATAGCTGTTCCAGCGTTTGTTCTTCTCGTTGCCGGATCACGTCCAGCAGCTTTGCTCGATCCTGGCCATCCGCGAGGAACATGGAGTGCTTCCACAGCGCGTTAGTACGTCGGCAAAAGTCAAAGCCCTGTGCGATATGCAGGGACATCATGTGCTCATTTGCCTGGCAGCTCTGTTCCAGTAACCACCGGACCACGTCAACCGAAGTCACAGGCGGCGGGCGCTTGAGGTTCGGCGACGACATGGGATTCATGTTCCCTTTGCTAGGCCGCAAGTCGAGCACGCTCCGATAAACCTCTGGAGGCGCCACGAAGGCTACTGACTGGGTCGAACCCAGCTGTCTCAATCTCATCGCAGCTACAGCTTCCGAGTTAGTTCTGGTGGCCACAGTTAGACGAGACGGAGTATATCACCCACCTTGCACCGTTTGATCTTTTGTCTGCCCCAAGCCGAGGGTGACAGCGCCCCTTGCGTTGGGAGGAAGTTTCAGATCAGTGCCCCGCGTGTGTGCCTCGTCGATATAAACAACACACGTCTCAAGACTGTCGGCAAAGGGACTTGCTAGAAGAGGCAATGCCCCTTTCTGATAACGAGCCCGGACCATAATCTGACTGTTGCGGCCCAAGTACACGGCCCCTTGCGCTTCAGTATCGATATCAAGCCATTGCTGCGCGAGGTCTTCGTTTTTTTGCTCGAGAATGTGGGCACCAGCGTCTATGAGGATGCGTATTTTCTCCTTGTGGAGAAGCTCCAGAAGCCCTTTCTCCGTCAGATGGCGGCCGTCCCTGTCGACGGCTTGAATGCACCTGCTGTTTCGCGGCTCCAAGAGGGAGCTAAGAACTTCGGCGTTGGTCTGAAGCAGGCTCGGCAAGTCGTCCTGTTTGATGTTCTGGGGCAGCATCCCCTTGTTGTCATTCGTACCGCTAAAGCCCGTCGTCAGAGCTCGTCGCGGCCCTGTGCTGAACAGCGGGATGTCCCAGCCCGAAGCCTGGAGCTTGATGCTGAACTGCTTCGCGTGGGCAGGAAAAACAAAGTTGTTCATGTAGTGATTCAAAACAATTCTGTCGAACCGCAAATGCTGCCACAGCTCATCTACCTGGGCCTCGTCGTCGGCGTTGACGAGATGCCAATGGCGAAGCGTGACGGGTAAGGTGTCGGACCCGTTTATCCACCGTTCGTATCGCGCAGCCGGGTCGTCCGATTTGATGACATGCTGCAGGCTTTGTGAGATTTGACCCTTGGTGACGCCGGTTTGGTAGAAGGCGAGGCATGTCAACACAAGCGCCGTGTCAGGATGGCCGTACTCCGCGGTCTGAGAGGGGATTCCTTTGGCCTCAAACGGCACGGCAATGGGGGCTCGGTCGGGATGAAGGCCGTACTGGACGTTCCAACGCTTCTTCAGGCAAAGGAGCAAGATGCGCTGAGAGATCAGACCTCGGAGAAGATAAAGATTTTTCAGCCCAAAGACGTCGTCAGTCAATGACTCGGCGGCCTCTATCCAGGTAGCCTCGGGAACATCAACGCCGACAATGATCGTCTCAATGATCTTCCTGGCCGCCTCCGAATCCGTATTCTTGAGCTGAACCCCAGACAAGCGACCCGCGCAAACATCAGCCACTAGTAGATCGTTGAGGGCATCCTCAGCTGCAGTGTGAAGGAAATGGATAATGGGATAACCCTGATGTCGCCGCACAACCTCGATGCCACGGGGAAACCGTGACCGGAGAAGGGATGTGTGGCCTTCGACGAGAGACAAGACCTCCTCAATCACTAGCCAACGGTGAGGATGACCATCGACCGCGGTTTGGGGTCCGCTAGGATAGATCAGTTGGGTCTTCGCAGACAGAGTAAAGTCGGACTCGTCGAGAACATCGCGGCACGACGCATTCAACCATCTTTGGATTTCGACCATTTTCGTGGCGGCTTCTAGGCGACGGTCGGCTAGAAGCTGTAGGCCGCTCAGCTTGAATGACATGATATGCTCAGGAAGACAAAGCATGACGCCCCCAGAGCCGAGAGTATCCCGATGGATGGTCTGGTAAAGGTTTAGGACGTCCGGTTGGGAAGAAGACCGACGTGAATATGGGATATGCCGGACGACACGTCCAACAAGGCCACCGAGACGGCTCTGAATGACCTGGGCCGTCTGCAAAAGCAGAGCCCTTGGGACAATAAGCCGACAAAGTTGAGTCTTGTCCGCAAGCATTACGACTGCCATGGGCATGATGCAAGACGTTTTTCCTGGAATAAAGGTCAGTTTAGATCTGTAAAAACCAGAACCAGAAGAGGGGAGGCGCCCATTTCAACGCACCTTGACCCATGTTCATCTGAAGCACAGAATTGTTCCCCGATGCTGGCGATATGATGGCCCTCGCTACATCAACCTGAGGTTTTCGTATGAGAATGTCATTGTCAATCTCTAGGAGAAGCCACTCCGGATGGTCGGCAGGATTCCAGTTCGAGTGGCCCTCATGGCGTTGTTCTTCGAGGAAACGCTTGCTATTGTGGCAGAGCTGTGCATCCCTCATTCGAATAAGACGCTGTAGTTTCGTGACAAGGAACCCGTAAGTCACCAAAGCCTCCTTCATACCAGGTCCCAGATACGGCGTGGTGTCATTGCGAAGCTGCTCTAGGAGTGCGACTGGGGAGAGACAGGGCCAAAGGTTACCCGCGCTGAGCCAACCAAAACCACCACTGCCACGGGACAGCGCTTTCTGGATGCTTTCGCTGTGGTCGCGCAAGGCTTTGCGAGCCATGGCTATATCAACCTCCGTATTGACCAAAAAAGGGAGAGCTTTCTCTAGCGGCCGAGGTGTCATGCGATCGCGAATCAGGGCCAAGAGCGACTCCTGCAAGTCCTTCCCGTATTGTTTCCTCGTGGGATTTGCCGAAGAAGAAAATCCGTCCACAATCCCCCTGAGAATGGACAACTCTGGAGGAAGTGACGAGAGGGCTTTGTGAACATCCCCATCCCCCCAATGACCCGGTTGGTGCGACTGAAGTTGCATATCTTCTGGGCGAGGAGTGAGGAGGACAGAATGCCTGATCGGTTGATCGTACGACTTTAGCGTCAAGTCGGCCGTGAGTCGCGGTATCATGAAAGAAGGAATATCATGCGGCAGCGTAAGCGCTGTAGTTGGCGCTTTCAAGATGGTTGGTTTCGAGGACCAGATATCGCACCGCACCAAATTCACTTCTCCACCCTGCTCGTTCAACACCTCTTCCACTGTCGTCTCAAGTTGCTGCAAGTATCGGCTCAGATCCAAATTATTCAACAACCTTTGCAGTTCGACGCTCAAGAAAGTCCAGGCTATCTGATGGTCAATAAAGCACCCGAGCGACTGATCCTTGAGTAGCCTCTCAAAGTCGTTGGCCGAACGAGGCACTTGAGGCCACTTATCAACGAGAAGAGACGCAATCTCGGATGCTTCATCGCCCATTTTGGATACGTACTTTTTGCGGGCTTCACTTTTCTTCCCCTTTTTGGCCGTGGGAAGATTGTGGTTATTCCGGTCCATCTGTTCGATCAACAATAACGCCCTCAGAGAATCCACGCAAGGCTCCTCAAAGGGGCGGAATCCGTTCAATGTGGGATGCTCCGGTGGTTCAATGTCACGCAGACGGGCGTTTTGGGAGAGCTCCACGAGCCAACGTACAAGCCCCATGTCGGTCTTCTCTCCGTACGCCAGGAACGCAAGCCGGAACACGACACTGCTACGGCTGTCCCGGATGCCCAGTTGTCTGCATGACTGAACCAGAGGGGGCCAAATAACCGAAATGTCGCCATCTAGAAGCAGGGGAATGTCCACAGCGGGCAAGCCGTGACTGAAACCGCCGATGGTGTTCCATGTCTGCAAAAGAGGTGTCAACTTTGGCAGCGAGGGCGTTACTCCGGCGTTTGCCCCCAATGCTTTCACCGTCTGGTACACTTGACAACTCTGCTTCGATGCGCACGCGCGATCTTCAGGAGCGTAGACCGTAACTTGTGCAGCTTTGACGAGGATGTCATGTTCCGAGGGGGAATTGATTCGCTCATAGATCTGTCGCCGGATGAGACCACGAAGAACCAAGTGATTATCTGCGTGTTTATCTTCGGGTCTTGGGGTGTCAGGGGCTTGTGTCGGAACGCCGGTCGTCATTCGGAAAACGTCCAGCCTTCGTGACTGTTCGAGGATGCTGGATGCAAGACTGGCCAGGCCTTCGTGTTGCACAGTGGCCGTGAGGCGATCATTCCATGCCACCTTCTGGTAGATCTTTGAGCCCGCTGGGTAATATACTCTTTTCGGCGACAGTGACTGCAGCCTGGTCAACATGCTTCGGGGTCCGATGTTCAAGGGTGTCCATGGTTGACTGGAAGCCGACCTCAGGCAGTGAAAAGCTTCTTCCGTTCCCGTACGTCCAGTGAGCCCATCGGGAAGTGGAAAGGATGTGACAGCGTGCAAAAGTGCCTTGAGGTACAAATGAAGTGGCTCAGGAGCGCATCTGAGTCGGCCTAGGACTTCGTCGACGGAAAAACGGGCATATGAGCCATTGTTTGCGACTCTGACCGCGACATGCATCCCTTGCTTCTTCCAGAAGAACTCGGGGCCAATGGGAACAAGAATGCTTCGACGGAGAGCGTTCGCGACGTTCTGTAACACAAGCTTACTCGTGAGGCCGTAGAAGGTACCGGCGTCCTGATTCTCTGCAATCTCGGACTTGAGCTCGGAACATTGGAGCCGCTTTTGGTTATTGACATGGAAGCGAATTTCGAGGCGCTTCATCTCCACCGACAGCCGGCCTTGTGGTGTTTGGTAAATCGTCAATTTGTCGGTGTCTTCAAAGTCTCGGAAGATGTCGGCGATTTGTTTTCCGACCCCTGAACGGGGCTCAACGAGGTAGGATCCCAACTTTTCAGTCTTGAGTATGGCAGGCCCCATTCCTCGGAAACCCCGAGTTCTGCTGCTCTGGTTTCTCACGGCCAGACGCTTGCGTACGTCAAGGACCCAGTTTCCCGGCCTCTGCGCCCATACCCGCGGTTTTCGTCGCATCTCGAGCTTGCCCGTCTGGAGATTGAGCCAATGCACGCAGTCATCCACGAGCCCGGAGGGCAGGTCCAGGTCCCGCTGCGGCCCCTTCAGTCCATTGCCAAAATTCGTACGGGGAACAAGTTCGAGAATGGAACCTTTGTACACTGCCCGCACAACGACCTGGTTGTCCCTGAAACCGAAATGGATCTGGTGACCGAAGACGCTGTTGACAAGCTGATACTCCATCCCTGCCAGGTTTGACGATCGTGTGAGTAAATGCTGACTTGGAAACAGCTCCTGGATGCCGGGATCCTCCCTCATCTGCAGAGGAAGCCTCCCAAGGGGCTTCCCGTCCACGAGGAGGTGTCCCTGCAGAAGGTGATAGTGGACGGCTTGTGAAGCTGCGAACTTCGTCTTCTGCGTCCGCGAGACGCGCCACCAGCTATCACATGGCATGTAAGATGCCGGCTGCCACAAACCGAACGACCGTTTGCTTAACCCTCCAACGTCGGTCCAAGTCTCGTTGATGGCGTCTTCAAGAGCCGCGTAGCCCGTACTAAACCATTTGCTGATCCGACGTCGCATGGCATGGGACGTAGAAAGGTCCCTGATGAGCATCTGTCTGAGGGTCGGGGCGAGCTCCTGGAGATTGACGAGGAGATTTTCTTGGAGAGCAATAGATGCACGAAAGAAACAAAGCAAGTCAGTGCTATCTAGATCAGCCTGATCATCAGTTGCATGGTGATAGATAGCAAAGGTCTGCCGACAGAGCAAGGCGGCCCAGAACGCATAGGTCGCTGCTTTGCGTACCGCTTCGGCGTCGTTGTTCAACCTGACCTCGCTTCGAAGGTGGGTAAGCCAATCGGCGGTAATTTGTCGGGTCCTGGAAAGCAATCCATATGCCGTCTCTTGGAAGACGGCAGGGCAGAGATAGTAGAGCCGTAGGCTCAGGGTGATGATCGTGCTCATACAATACACCTCGCGCCAGCTCGAGACCAGGGCGTCCAGCCGGCAGTGAAGCGTGCCACAGAGCCTTGCACAAAAAGTAGGGTCCCGGAACACTACATGGGCCTCGCGAAGTACTCCGCCTTCCTGTACGGCTGGGCCCGCTTGGAGGGACAGCCTATGAAATAGTGCCATGGTGGTCTCGCTGCTGAAGTTGATATTGGTTGCGCCGAGTTCGACGAGGAGTACCAGCCATCGTCGGCCTCTCGCAGAGACGGCTCGGCGAAAGGCGTTGAACTCGTGGCAAGACATATCAGAGGGCACGTCATGTTCATCTGCGGCAATTTCGTACGACGTAGGGGCGTACACGTCTCTCTGCATGGCAAGAGCGGAGTTCTCATAGGGATCGGAGATACCCCGGGGTAGCCAAGTTCCCAGCAAGTGCTGGTACCAAGGCACACCAAGAAGCTCAGAAGCCCAGACGCCGGATCCCGAATCGTAATAAGAGAATTTGGGTCCGAATGGCAAAGAGATTGCTCCCAAGGTTGTTGGAAGCTTCTGTTCTTTGTAATGAGTCTGGAGAAACGACTTGGTCTCTGACCCAAGAGTGAGTGACAGACGGTTGCTGCGTTGATCCCAGAAAGACCTAAGCTGGCCAAACGCGTTCAGCAGCAGTACAGGCTTATTACCTCTGCGGTCAAGGACATCTCGGCATCCCAGAATTTGTAGTTTCCACGTTGCCATGCGGTACCCGGCCAAGTATGCTGGAATGGCGAGCTCGAAGAGAACGGCAGCCCGGTGGGCTTTGGCCTTCTTTGTGGATGGCGGGAGAAAGTCCTCGTGCGCGGTGATCTTCAGCTTCTTCCGGCTGCGCCATTTCCAGCATTTGGTGCAGCCTCGGACGTCCCTCCCGCCGTTAGCATAGAAGGTGCAGGTGCAGACGCCAACGCGGATGTCCTCTGTGAGCTGATTATACTGGTCCGTGAGGTCGCTCAGCTCGGAATGCTTTGCATCGGCTGATCTCATGGAGGCCGAGTCTATGGTATGGCCTAAAGTCTCGATGTCCTTGCCATGCTGGGTCGAGTGAACGTACTGCATAGGGAAGGCCATCCGACTCTTCGGGTCGCTGAGGATGGTGTTATGGCTCGTGCTGCAAGACTCAATACGGCTGGCGAGGTATGTCTGAACGTCTCTAAGACGGCACATTTCATCTGCAGTGGCCAGGCAGAGTACGTCCAAGGCGGCCGGTACGAAGATTGGGTGATACTGGCAAAGGAGGGGGCATGCTGTGGTGGCAGCTTGGTCCATGGCTACCCAGAGCTCAAATAGTTTGAGAAGGTAGGCACTCATGAGTGTCGCGTCATCGTTGTATGCCGTGTCAACCTCCAGAAGATACTTTTGGATGGATTCTGCGAGTTTTTCGCATTTCTTCTCGGCAAAGACCACGGACGCGTCATCCTTTTCCGTAATCACCGTGGACTCGAAGTCAATAAGCGCGGAGTACTTGGTCGCCAAATGGTTGACTTGAGAGACGGTGCCTTCTCCCAAAGACGGCATATCGAGGGTCACCTTGTGGGTGGGTGCGGCGGTACCCTGCGATGCCAGACGCTGGAGATGCGCACCACTGTAGGGTAGGCTCAAGACCAGGTCACTGTCAGGAGCGCGGAGTGGGAGGGGCGGAATATGACGGATGGTCTTTTGTTTGTGATTCTCCCACGCAGAGGAAATCATCTTCCTGGTCTTTTCGACAATGCCCTCGAAATAGACAGATGTGGCTGTGAAAAAGTCATCGTATGACGCGCGAAGCGGTCCAGAAGCAGACGACCTCTCCGAATCCAATTTGGCAAGGCGGCGGCAAAGCTTTGCCTGAAGCATAAGGATCTTTTCGGGATGCAGAAGACCAACGGACTCATTGAGGAAGTCAGCCAACACGCGGCACATGATGAACTTGAAGTATACCCGGGCCACGCGACCGTCGCTGTGGCTGAGCAGGGTAGCGAGGAGTCGACAGAGGGCAACGCGGAGCACGAGCCAGTAGGGCGATCGCCTCCATGGAATCTCTGCAGAGGCCAGGACGACGTCGTCCCGAACCTTTTTGCATATTTTATGGATACGATCATCGACGGGCTGGCCCATTCCCTCCAGCAGGGACATGAGCATCTCGCTAATGAGGGCTGGGTTGGCAAAATCGCGAGATTCGACGACGGACTTTCCTCCTTTCATTGCTCGCGAGGCAAACCGGTCGAACGACTCGGAACTGGCTTGTTCGAGAAACTGGATCAAAGTGTCCATGAAGGTGCCGTCCGAGAAGGTGCCTGGGGGTATGGCCACTGCACGGTCGGGGAAAGTCCGTACGAGGGCATGGTTGGCCTCGAGAACTGTAGGAGCCGGGGCTGCAACCCGGAAAGCCTCGAAAACGATGCAGTCATTGCTAATGAAAACGGGGTCAGAGTCAGATGAAAAAGGCTTCGGGCAACAGCTGGGGGATGATGTGTGTGCGGCCTACCTTGGGGCCCGATGAATGAGAATCGCAGCATTCTGTTGGATGACATGAACAGCGAGCCACTCTACGGCACCATCATGTGTGAGAAGACTGAGGGCGTGAAGTATCCGTATATCACCACTGGCTAGCGCATTGTGGTTCAGCGACCGAGTGGCTTTCAAGGAGACTTCGACGGTATCCCAGACTCTCGTGTCTCCCGCATGGCGAAGGGAGGCACAGGCTGCTTGAAGGCGTTCTCCCAAATTCCGTGTCAGGGCAGTATCGTTGCCGTCAAAAGCACCAGGCAACTGGGGTGGTAGAACGAGATGCTCGAAGACGGCTTCGAGGAGCTTGGTTGCGCTGGCATCCATCGCTCTATTCCCCCGGGGGGCCTCAGGTGCTGGTGGTAAGGGCAAGGAAGGTGCAGAGCAGAGAAGAAGAGCGGTAGACTCAGATGAGACAAGGTAAACAAGATAGTGGAGGACAGAAAAAGCTAGGATAGAAGGCTGATTTGTAGGGAGATGAGAGAAGAAATCGAGGTGAGAGGAGGGGGGAAAAAAGGTGGAAGAGAAGAGGCTTTCAGGGAGAAAAAGCTTTCAGGAAGAAAAAGCTTTCAGTCTCAGACCTCATAAGGTACCTTGGGTGACTAGTCGTAAGGCAAAGCAGGCAGGTGCAGGAAAGAGATGAGTGGAAGGAAAGAGCTGAAGCAAGAAGCATGCCTGCCTATAAGGACAGCACCTTTCTAATCTTCCCCGCTGGTGGGCACGATTCGCTATCGCCAGACTCTAGTAGTCGTGACGATCTTGTTCTAATCTGCAGGTAAATAGTAGGCCTCCCGCATAGGCAGTGGGTAGTGAATGTTCTCTCGTCCTATAGTGGTCAGCCATGGTCAACCAACGAGACGAGAACATCTGTTACTGTTATTACTTACCTACCTAACTTTACTGTTCTTTCTTCTTTGATAGGACGAAAGGCAGAGAAGGAGAAGGCATATAAGATGTAGTCAACGAGGGCTTAGCAGATATGTTGTTGATCCTACTATGGTGCATGTGCATGCATGCATGAAGTGGAATAAAGGGCCGAGCAAGAACAGGCCCGTAATCTGAATCGGTGGCCTTCAGATGTCATAGGCATGTCCGTGGTAGCAAGATTGACACCGGTCTGTAGGACTCCGTTTGACTCCGTCATTAGGTGCCTGCCTGGATGAATGACACTAGACGATTGAGAGCGTAGAAGACTGTCTGACAACATTAAATCCGGAGCTGAGGAGGAAATAAAATTTTAGGATTAATTACGAAGCACTTGACAGCTTGAGACAGGGTCCAGGGTCCAGGGTCAGAGGTCTTGGGCTTCATGTGATTTGGGAAGGGATTTCCATGGGAGGGGACCTGGAAGGGGACGTGCATCTTATCAGCGATTCGGGCAGGCCATTAATGGGTCGCTCCTGTCCATCATTGATGGTGCTTGTATCACCAAGGTAATAAGGTACCTAGACTTTGATAACCTAGGTACCGTAGGTTCCATCTGCCGTTCTATGTTTCGCCGAGATATAATTGTATTCGGATCATCATCTTCAACAACATTTGACTAATTGCATCTCTCTATCACTCATAGGTCGGGTAGCCAAGTTAGGTGCGCGGCACGACCCGAATGACATGGGACGTGAGGAGCCAGGTTCCGTATCTCTGGTACCCGCTGTCGGGGCCGGCTCGGAGCCGGAGGGGCCATAAACTAGAGCCTAGGGACGTCCAAGTACAGGTAGATTCCTCGTTCTGTTTTACGATCTCGTAGAAGCGTCTCCAAAGTCGAAGACGAGTAGAAGTGTATCTTGAATAGGAGAAGAGTAAAAAAAAAAAAGTAAAAAAAAAAAAAAGGAGAACAAGCTAGTCCCGGCGAGGTTTGAACTCGCGCTGTATCGCCGTTAGCTTGATTGCCCTTTTGGGAAACTTGGCTTGTGCGCGACGTGACTCACTCTTGACATATCTTAGCATATTCATTAGGCATAACCCAATAAGTATAAGAGTCAAATCCTAACCACTAGAAGACGGGACTGACTTCGCAGTGCAATGTTGCCAAGTTCCGCCCTTAAGTTCGTTTATGTGGGTCTGGACCTCCCAGTCCCACTTTCCCCCACTCGGCTTCCGCTAGACGCACCACTGACTCGGGGAGTCACAGGTACTCCCAGCACTTCCCAGCACTGTAAACCCCCTGATGATGCCGTCTTGTTAGTGGTCCGTAGACCCTAAATCTCCCTTATCACCCGTCCCTCCCTGACTGATCACCCGCCCTACGCAAAGAGGAGAATAGCAACAACATGTTTATATTCCGATGGTTTTCAGACAGACGGCAGTCGCCTCCTCTTCGTTTGCTTAAACGATGAACAGTATAAACACTTGTCTTGACGGGTCAACTCGCCTCTTGCTAATTAGGTATCAGGACGTAAAATATCGAAACCAACAAACTCCCTTCACCCAACCAACGCCCTCATATACCCCGACATTCCCAGCGTCGCACCGCCAACCCCTTTTCCCCTGAGATTATCCCCAACTCGCCATCTAATCTACGTGTAGATGCTTTCCGTAAACTGGTTCACCTGCAACCCATACTCTGCCATCTCCGCGTCCTTCAAAAAGTCAAGCGGCATCCGGACGAGATGACCTTTAATCTGGCCAATCTTGCGACGCGCATCTTCAGCCGGCATGAACTGGTCGAAAATGTGACCCCTCTTGACGCCAACGGGAGGGAGGTAGCGGTCGTAATCGTCGAAATTTTTGACTGGCGGGCGGTTGTATTAGTTCAGTAGCATGACATGGACATGCACGAGGGTTCGTCAAGGCAACTTACCATGGTCATCCGGGTCGGCGTGGAAGAGGTGCCTGTAGAGCTCCGTGTTCTTCGTCGCATTCCCGATCCACATGTCCCACACATCCTCTCCCAGGGGATCGGCCACGAAATCCCAGCTCTCGTCCTGGTCCTTCGGGTCGTTGGGCGACGTCTCCCCGGGCGGCTGCGCGTTCTGGTCACCCGTGGCATCCACCGGCTGCGCCGGCAACAACCCCAGGTGCTCGCGCCAGAGGTACCGCCGCAGCGTCGCGGCGTGCCACCCGGCCTCGAACGGCTGCCCGTCCATGACGCTGGTGATCGTCTTGGTGTCTTCCATGACGATGCTCAGCTCGCTGTCGTGGCGCCCTAGCTGCGACCGGTCGTTGAGGTTGCTGGACCCGCAGATCACAAGGCGGTCATCCGCAATGAGCAGCTTCGAGTGGATGTAGAGCTCCTCCTGGACCCAGTTCTGGACTTCGGACTCGAGATTGTCGTCATCCCAGGGCTCGTCCATCAGCGATCGCAGGTTGCCGGACATGGCGTGGTGGGCAAGAGACGGCTCGGATTCGATCCTATCCTCGGGCATGGCGGCCTCGAACCTCTTTTTCGCTTCCTGGGCCTCCTCTCGGTCCGGCGTGGGGAGGACGGGGTCCTGGTCACGCCAGCTGCCCATATGGCGGTCGCGGTGCGTGGGACTCTCCATTTCCCTTGTGCCGTGGATCCCACTCGCCATGATCTCCTCGGCTTCGGCTCGCTGGACCTTCTGGTACGGCACCTCGGTTTTCTTTTCCTGCTCGGCGAGGGCAGGAACTCGGCTGAGACGGTCGTAGTTTCGGAGGTTGAAGAAGAAGATGTACTGGGTGGGGTCGACTTCTTGCGCTCTGATCTGTTCGAAAATGGAGTGCTCCCCGCGGCAGATGGACTTGTATTGATAGTCCATGATGGCCCGGGTAGCCGTGGCGGCATCTTCCCGGAGATCGCCCGCAAACCCGGGTACGGCCGGGATCAAGACGATGATGCGAAACTTTCGACCCTCTTTGGCTGCGCGGACAATCGCCTGCACAATGGCCCTGCCGATGGTGTTATTAATCGGGGACTGCTGGTCACCAGTGGCTGTGATGAAGAACTGGTTCTCGATATAGACATAGTGTTCGGCTTCTAGGATCGCTTTGGCGTAGGCGTTTTGGATGGAGTGGTCCAGGAGAATACCGGAGGACCAATCGTCGCTGGACCGCACGATTTGGGCACGAATCGTCCCGCGATTGTCGAGATTCTTTGTTTCCAGGGGCGTCAGCGGGTGGAGGACATAGTCTCCCACCGGATGCTTGGGCCGTTGGACGCCGACAAGGGCCTCGTCTTCGCCAGTGCGGCCACGCATCTGGATCCAATCATACCGATTGTCGCGCTTGTACTTGTCCCGCTTGATGAAGTTCCAGCGCAGAACGAAGTGTTCTGCGATATCGTAGACGCAGGGCCCGATAACGCCCATGGCGACATCGTGCCACGGCATGCGGCCGTAGAGGGACTTGGTCAGCTCATTCTGCTTCCAGTCGTTGACGTTCTTGAAGTCCATGATCCGGTTGTTGTTGAAGTCCTGGCCGGGCCACACCTCGTTGTGGACGCCCCTGGGGTGGACATCGGCCAGGGCATGCGTGCTGGTGTCCCAGCGGCCGAAGCACAGGTCAAGGCCGCCAATGAAGGCCGTGGCGTAATCGATGACGATGAATTTCTCGTGGTGGGCCCAGTAGAAAGTCATGTCTGCGGCGTTCTCGAAGACGTTGTGGTCAGGGTGCCGCATGACCCGAATGTTCCCGTATCCCGGCGAGCCCTTGGGGCAGAGGCCATGGAGGGCATGCTTGGTATGCGCCGAGTTGCAGGTGAGAGCGGCCTCCACCTCGCGGTAGACGATAACGTAGATCTTCACGCCCGCTTCGGCGCGGCGTTTGAGAACCTGGTCGAGACGCCACTCCTGGTTATAGTATGGGGGTCGACGGAGAAAGAGCTCGGGAGAGAGCCACCAATCGGCGATATAGATGGTCTCCTTGGCCTGCTCAAGCGCCTCGGAGACGGCCCAGAAATAGTCGCGTCCGTCGACGTACCACTTGATGAGGTTTCCTTCGCGCTCGGGGAAGTATGAATTGTACCGGTTTTCGCTGGTGATCTTAGAGCGCTTCTCATCGGTAGCCTGCTCGTGTTCCTCGTCATGTCGATGATTACCATTGAACTAGCAGAATTCATAAGTGTCAGAGGGGGGCCGGGAGGGGGGGAGGATATTCCAGGAGAGGCAGAGGTGGTGGGTTATGATGTCGTAAAAAAGGGCTCACTAGATTGCCGAACTTGCCAAGCTGTTGCTTCTTGTGGTGGAGAGAGACCTTGGCATCGTGGAGATGCGTGCCCTCAAGCTTTTCTTCGAGTTCTCGAAAAGGCTTCTTTAGCTTGTCCCGCCAGCTACTGCCGCCGCCGTCGTCCTGGGCTTTGGTCGTCATGGTGGGCTACTACTGGAGACAATGACACGAGCGACGTGAGTTTCTGTTCCTTTCCAAAGCTGCGCTAACTTATCTTTACCCCGTCCCTGCCAATTTCGGTCAAGGTAATCCTTCTGACTGAGGTACGGATAGTGGGGCAACGGCCACCTTGGCGTGACACTGGTAAGGTAGACAGGACGCAATTTGGGTGCGACAGCTGCTTGGTCAAGAGTTGGGGCTCTCAGGAGTGAACGAGAACAACAATTCCGAGAGGTGGTCTCAGACGCCAACCTAACCGAAGCTGAGGTAGTCGAAGAGAGGCGGAGGAGGGGCAAGGAGGATACGCAAATAAGGTCGGTAATCAAAAGCCGTATGTCTCGGCATGTAAAGGGTGGGGTGGGTGTATGTGTAGGTATTGGAATATATCAGTTCGCGCCTGGAAACCACCTTCAGCCAACTTTAAGTCAAAAGACGGAACGTAGACGGAACGGGGACGGAACGGGGACGGAAATAAACTGCCTTGAAATCAGGACCCTTACCCTGGGCATGCAGCCAAGGAGGTTAGAGGCGGCCGACAGTATGCCTCGACTTCACCATCTGACGGCAAGGGAAGGACAACGCTACTTCGTACTCCGTATCCTTGGGTAACGAAGACGCACGACCAGGAACTGGTTAGAGGAACAGAGCAGGTTGCTGACTTGTCCCGGTGCATCAAGGACGGCGGATTGAGGTCTGTCACGCCTAGTCCTCGGTATCAAAAGAGGGATAAAAGGGCATTGGCGAGGTTGGAAGAATAGCTCGTTTGGCTCTCACATGGCGTGCCGAGCCGTAGTCAGTACGTGTACATGTACACGTAGTGCCGGAATAGTTGATGACGGTGGCCCAGACTTTCGATGTGGAAGGCCCAGCGTAAGAAAGGGGGGTAGAAGGCACAGAACACGGAAGAGGCATGGGACATGGGTAAACTGACGGACAGGATAGGTTGGGTCGTGGCTCGTGATCTTCTTGGTACCGAGTACCTAATTTCCACAAGCGTCCAGGAAAATGATGTCACGGTCAGTCGCTGTCAGCCACTCCTCAATGATGACTAATCCACCCCATGCTCTCATCCGTCCGCTTCTCCAGGCATGAATGAAGAATGAGCGTGTTGGTTGGACAAGCGACAGACAACTTGATTTACCTACCCGTACCTGACAGAGGCGACCGACCTTACAATAGGGCTTAAAGATCCGAACTAATATATCGCCGAAGGTTGCACTAAAGCGATTGACCCTCTTCGAGAAAGATGCCGGAAGCATTCCCGCATCTCAACATTCTTTACGCGTCTTTGCGTTCTCCCAGAGACAACGCAAGTCTCTCTCTCTCGCTCCGGCCATGCCCAAAATAACAGGACAAACGGAAAGAAGTAGCGTTAAATAACTGCAGATAGGGTGATTTGCTGTATGGCTGCCCTTGGCCGCTCAGTCGTAAAACAAGAGAGCTCTGACCTCTACGCTCTCTCGCGACGGCTCATCAACAGCTTCAGGGTCAACAAATGCGCAATGCGGCGCCCTCCGTACCACCCCTTCCTCTTCCAACGAGTCAAAGCACTTTATCAGCAGTACTTCATCCGGTTTCTGCTCCCTTTTGAAGAACCACTGGTGCCGCTCCCCTGCCGGCCGCACCGCCCACGTTTGGCTCTTCAGGAGCTCAGCACCCGAGGAGCCGTCCCGGTACATCACCGATGCCTCCGCCAAGTCCGTCTCTTCCACGCTGCGACCGTCCACCACCGCCAACGGGTCTTTACGCACCGTGCGGATGGGTCGCCACGCGTTCACGATCTGCCACCTTCTAGGGCTGTTGCTGCTGCTTCTGCTGCTGCTGCTTCTGCTGCTCCCTTGGTCTCGTCGGGTGAGCGTCTCGGCCTCATCGGCCGGCAAGTGCTGGCGCGCCACGAGCTCGGCACCCGCGTAGGACTGGTCCACGTGTACTCTATGCAGCGGTCCGGGGTTCTTCGCGTTGCCTTCACCTAGCCGGTGCCAGTCGGACGGGCCGCGCCGGACCCGGTGGCCGAAGATGACGACACGAGTAGCGCCTGTGCTATTCGCCCCCAATGCAGGTAAATGTTAGCAGCAAAACGGACATGCAGCGCTGCAGTCAACTCTCCCCCCAGGCTAGCTCACGCTTGCTTATACAGCTGCTCCATCTCGGTGTAATACGCCCCGTTGACACGGAGCTCGTCGACAAAGTCTTTCTCCTGGCTCTCGTGATGCACTAGCTGGAAGCCGTGGCTGTCAAGGTTGTAGTAGTCCTCTCTTCCGGTCATGTCCCGAATGATCACGGACACGGGAACTGTAGGTCGTTCATTGGAGACCTTGCCGCTGGAATGTCACATTCGCCCCCGGCCCTAGTTAGGACTTGTCTCCTATTCATAAGGGAGTTTCAAGATGTCTACGGAGTACGAGCATACCTCCCAACGACCACTGGAATGGGCGCAGACCCGTCCCCGGGATCACGGTAGTAGTTAAGTTGTGTGTAAACATCTCGACCGGTTGACGGAGAAAACGTCTTATCGGATTGTGACGGCTTCTGGTTCGGAGTATCGATGGCCATGGCTGTCGAACCGTTTTCAGGAGCTCATTGACGAAAAAGCAAGGCGGGTGATGTCTCTACCTTGGCGAGGAGCGGGCGTACCGAGGTCATTGTACATGTTATGGTAGTGGACTTTTGCATGTCATTCTTGTGTCAATGGGTGCGACGACGAACGATGAATTTCAAGTCATAACAGCAGCCCCTGAAACATCTAGCGGGGCGCTTGAATTTACCCCACTTCGCACTACACGTACGTAAAGCCACTTGGCCATGGAAGTCTTCCCCGCCATTACAGGGCGCTAGAACCCCCGCCAGGTACGTATTGTGTACCGTACCCCTCGCGACCCCGAAAGCTTGACCGCCTTTAGCCTTCTGTTAGACCACTCAGGTTCAGGTCCCCGAGCTTAACCATCTCCTAAACCATCTCCCCGTATCCTCTTCGTTTCTCCCATCTCCCACTCTGTACTCCCTCTTTCCATTTACCCTCGTGCGAACCGTCAACAATCCCAAACCTACCCACCATGCCTGTCCAGATTCCTCCCGGCGGCACTATTGTCGACACCTTCAAAAAGTCCTTCGTCGATGTCCCCGTCGACGCTGACAACGACAATGCTATTGCTACCTCCGAGTTCCTCGACGCCACCGAGTCTCTCGTAACCATCTTTGGTACAGGCAGCCCCCTGCACCACCGCGTGATACACGCAGTACAACGTCACTTCACTTGGTCCCAACCCACCGTTCTGACAAACGAAACACAGATGTCCTCGGTGCCGTCGCCTTCTCCCCCGTCAAGTCTGACATGCTCGGCAATGTCAAGGTACGCACCTGCCCTCTCTTTCCGTCCTCTTTCCCATAATTCTAATGGGCCGATGTTCTGTTGCTTCATGTTTACGATTCGCTTTCCTGTTCTGTTTCACCCGGTGTTTGCAAATCGCTAACCGGTCCTCTCCCGTCTCTAGAAAATCCGTGACCGCCTCCTTGCCGCCCCCGCCGAATCCATGAACCTCCAAGACCTTGTCCGCAATGAGATCAAGACCAAGAAACACACTGCATCCGAGGGCCTCCTCTGGCTGACCCGGTAAGCCCCAAGACAAACATTCCCCCTTGGTTTTTTTCTTCTTTTTTTCGGGTCTTTCCTCCACGGTGACGTTGCTGACCTCTCTCTTCCAACTCCCAGCGGCCTCGAGTTCACCTGCATCGCCCTGAGCCAGAACGTCGCCAAACCCTCCGAGGAGCTCGCCGACTCCTTCCGCAGCGCCTACGGCACCACCCTCAAGCCCCACCACAGCTTCATCGTCAAGCCCATCTTCAGCGCCGCCATGAGCGCCTGCCCGTACCGAGCCGACTTTTACTCCAAGCTCGGCGACGACCCTGCCAAGGTTGCCGAGCAGCTCCGCGTCTACCTCGTCGCCCTGGAGAAGATTGTCGGAATTCTCAAGGGCTTCCTCAGCAGCAAGGATGCCAAGTGGTAGATGGCGCGCGAGAATAGAGAGAAGGAGTGGGTGGCTCGAGATACAAAGAAAAAGGAAAGACACGCACAATTCGTGGAAGCGATGAGAGACGATCGATTCGAAACGTATAACATACATCTGACCGCGCATCTCGACTAGAGCTAGAGCGATTCATCAGGTTAATAAGAGAATCAAACACGGACCCATTATAATTCCAGTAATCAGTTAACAAATGCTTCAAGAAGTTCAACTCCGTCCGATCTGACCAGGCTGGTCTAATGTTTCCCCATACCATGGCCTCCCGACTGTCGTCACTCTACAGATAATGGAGATGCTCAACCGGCTCCTCTTTAAGCCTATACCCAAATCAGTATGTTGCGGCACTGCGTCGAGGGAAACAAATCTATGGGAGAGAGGGAAAGCGTAAAGCTTATGGTCAAGATCAAACAATACATGTCATTCGACAATAAGAACGACGAGGCCACTGCCGCATCCTTTCATCCATCAATATATGTGCAAGAAGATACGATCCGCCATATCCCCCGGACTACTTCCAAGAGACGGAGACCCGAAGTGGCGTGGCAAAACAGAAGAAGAAAAGAAAAGCAAAAAGTTACGTCCCCTTCCACAACACCCCTTAAGCAACGACGCCAGTGCCACCATTGGCCTCAATGGCTCCGCAAACACAGTCGGCCGGGTCAACGGTGTACGAGTAAGGCACGTCGTTAAGGCTGCCCACCTGGGTGATATCAATATCGGAGTCCACGAAAATGTTATCCCGCTCGACGGCATAACCCTGATCGTTGGCATCGAGGTCAGTGACGATGGCGCGCCGGGTGTTCTCGAAGTAGTTGGACTCGACGAGCACCTGGGCGTTCTCGCGCGTGTTGATGCCCGACGTCGGGTTGTTGAGGTAGCACGAGCTGTAGATGTGGCCCGTGCCGAACCGGATCGAGGGGAGCCGCGAGTTGACGTTGATGA
The DNA here is from genome assembly GCF_003711515.1 of Sodiomyces alkalinus F11. NCBI lineage: Eukaryota > Fungi > Ascomycota > Sordariomycetes > Glomerellales > Plectosphaerellaceae > Sodiomyces > Sodiomyces alkalinus. The sequence continues at coordinate 795,465 of NW_021167079.1, read as the reverse complement.
AGCTGTTGTGGTGGTATGTGACGTGCATCGTGCCGGCGTCCTGGCCTCCGTTGCTGCCGGAGTGGCCGATGAGAGTGCCCTTCCACTAGACGAGGGGGGGGGATAACATGTTAGCACATCGCGACTCACGAGAGATACCATTTCAGGAGGTAGGATAAGGGGTAGGTCAATGTAGGGGGGCGGCAGCTGAGAAGAGAAAAAGGAGATGAAAAGCAAAGGAGGGGCATACGTGGTCGTGGAACTTGGTCCAGGAGACGGTGATCCAGTCGGAAGCACGCTTGATATCAAGCAGACCATCATAATGATCCTTGTCGCCGACGATGCCGTCGTTGAACAGGTCGCAGTGGTCAACCCAGACGTTCGTCGACGTCTCGATATCGATCAGGTCGCCGCCCTCAGGGGCCTGGCTGAGCTGCAGATTGCGGAGGATGACATTATCGACATTGTACAGCCGGAAACCGCCGCCAGTGAGACCAGAGCCCGCGTCGACGCCCTGGACGGTCGTGTCGCTCGGAACTCGCAGGATGCCGCACCCATTGATGATGCCGTCGATGTGAACTACGCCACCCGACGACAGGGCATCCCCGAGCGCCCCACAGTCGCTGACGACCACCGGTTGGCCGCTTCCGCCGGTCGTGTCGGCGCCGTAACCCACGAGCTCATCTACCTGGGCGTTGCTGCATTGAGCGTAGGCTGCGCTGACGGCAGCGAGGAGGACTAGAACGCTCTTGCGGGCCATTATGATTTGGGAGAAACAGGAGTTCGACGTGGGTGGAATGGAGGAGCGTCCTGGTAAAGTCGATTCGAATGAGATCGAGATGATTGTCGAAATCTTGATCTGATGTTGGACAAGGCTTCTGGAAAATCGAAAACGAGTAACTCGCTAGGAAGGCAGAGAGCGCGTCCTTATATAGGATTTTGACCAGGTTATCTTCGGCCAGGATCGGTTCGCGTCATGATCTTGTCGTCTTTTTGCAAACCAGCTGAGAGCTTCGGATGATATCCATCACTTTTCCACTGTTGTATCCATTGAGTTCTGTCAAGACCGACAACCGGGGCAATTGTCCACCAGTGAAATGAATTCAATCCCACTCTTTGTCGGCCCTTGAACTCTCGGATGGAGCTCTCCCATCTTTCTAGAGATCGACTACGTGCTCGGGAGACTTGACGTTGACGGTAATTGATGCGACTGCCGTTCCAAAGAGAGTGATGATCGTCATACAGGGTGTAAATCCACGAATGGTGGCACGCCTCAGGGATGGGGATATGGTTAGATGGCGTTGCATACATATTAAGGAGAAACCAGGTTTGCGTCTGCAGTCGCCAGACGTCGGACTTGGTCACCCCCCCTGATGATGGCTAGTTGGATGGATGGGTCGGCACGAACCTGGTTGCTCCCGTTGAGAGGTGAAGATGGTGTTGAGTTTGTAGTCAGATATCCCGCTAGCCTCTCCTATAACTGTCCTTACAGGAGAAAGATCTGCGGTGGACTACCATCCAGGGCACGTCTCACGGGCCGAGAACGGATGCAGAGCATCCCCCGCCAGCATTACCCCGGGTGGTCCTGCAGGTTTGGATCCCGTGGGGTAATTAAGCGCCTCCCGAAGGCTTGCAGTCGTTCATTGACATGATGGTGCTCTGGACTGCGCAATGTTTCGAGGCAATAATTGCTCCGACAAAATCCCACGAATTTCTCTCGTATTTGTTTGTTGAACGTATTTTTTTCCTTAGAGAATCTCTACGATGACGCTGCCGGTGCCTCCTCGGTCTTTGGACCATCAGGTGCCGAAGATGCATCTTCGACTCCGTCTGCACCGGTGCTCGCTGACTTGGACGCCTCCTTTTCTTTGGCCTTGGCTGCCTTTTTCGCCTCAATCTGTCGCAGCTTCTCCAGCTTCTTTAGCTGGTTCTTGGTCAATTTTCCGTCACCTCCACCCTTCTCGTCCCCGTCGGTCTTCGGCCGAACCGCCAGAGTCTTCACGGCTTCCGATCCCCTCCAAACCAGAGGCCGACGTGACATGAACAAATCAACCGTTTCCTCCGTGATCTGGGCTCGCCTCTCCTGGAAATCGGTACAGAACTTGGACAGTTCCTTTGCGCACCTGTAGCATGTGTGAGCAACACGCATTTTTCACATATAATGGTAAAGGGCGTCGCTGCGTACCTCATCTTGATCTCGCCAGTCAACATCTTGCCAGAGCGGTAGTCTTGTTCAATTTGCGCAAGCTCCTCATCGTCCTGGAGTATGAAGTTAACAAAAAAACTGAACCTAGTGACAGGCATCCACGTCGCAAGCTCACCTCCAGGAAAAAGCGCAAGTATTGATAGCTGACATCAACTAGAAACCAGTTAGAACAACATCAGTAGCTTGTCGGATTCCCTACTATACCATCTGGGTTGCCTCCTAGGGCTCTTTGTTCCTCAGCAGTCTCCCTGCCGCCGCTGAAGGCATACTTCTTCATCTTCGTCTCGATCTTCTTGGGGGTATCAGTCATGAAAATAGCAGATGATTCAACCGAGGCCGACATCCTAACCAAGGGGGCATGAGTTAGTCTGCAGTCCGTGGGCTGGCGTTGACAATACGTCGAGATTCCACTCACTTGGAACCAGGGCCACCGAGGGCATCGAGGAATCTGGCATGGATGAGAGACGGCTTGGCATAATGAAGCCCCTGAGCCACATCTCGGGTCAACCGGAAGTACGGGTCTAGGGAGCAATCAGTATAACCAGCAGAGGCGGCCTAGTAGTATATCCACTTTGCAAGAATACGATCATCTGATTCCGCGTTACTTGAAATCACTTGCCTTGGTCAATGGCGCAAGGGATAAGACAAGGGATTTGCGTGGTGACGGCATCATTGTCGCCGAAGATGTGCGGGAACGAGTTGGCAAAGGATGGGGCGGCCTGAATGGCGGCGAATCCCATCTGGAGAAGACAAAGCATTAGCATTCATCCAGAACTCAGAGGGGGGAGAAAAAATAAGTGTTTACCTTGCCAATGTTTGTGGAACCGTCGAATCCGAACACAGCGGAGGCTGCGTTGACAGTAATACGCTTGGCTATTCTGGTGATATTGGCGTAAATGCTTCCACCGATGTAGTCATAGCTGGAGAATTACGATAAGCATGGATCGGGTTGATTCCGACTGTTGTCTTAGGCCGACTCACTCGGAAAACATAAAGGTCCTGAGGTAGAAGAGTCAGCTCTGGCGACGACATTGACGCGAAGAATCATGTAAATGACTTGGGATCACCTACCTCTCAGGATTAAATCCAATGGCCAGAATATCTTTAGCATTAGATCTCGCATAGGCCTTGACCTCCTCGACACTGTCAAATCGAAATGATTAGTTCGGTCGCGCAATTTAGAAAAGGCAAGATAGAAATATCATACGTTCGCTTTTCCGAGAACAGGAACTTCTCATCTGTTGAGCATAAGTTAATGTCCAGTTCAGTGTTCTCGGAGCCGTGACCACGAACCATCTGTGAGCATGATCTAGGAGGTGTAAGCGTCTGAGCAGTATGTATAAAGCCCATTGGTCTCAGGATGGTAATAGAAACGCCGGAGAACATACCACCAGGGGAGCATCGAACACATCCGAGAGCCACTTGGTAAATGTAAAGGGACTATGTCGTCTATTAGGTTCATTCTCGAAAGAAGCCGTGGATCTGCGTACATAACGTGGCCAATGTGCATGCTGTCACTGCTAGGGCCGCGACCTGGAACATAGCGCATTAGTCTCCTATCCAGCACTACACACCATTTCTCCCCCATTGCTGGCGACTGACCTGTGTAGAGGTAGAAAGGTTCCTTGCGCTCGTACCTGTCGAGAATCGCTTCGAAGTCCCGGTGCGAGAAGAACACACCCCGGCGCAGAAGGTGGTGTGGCTTCACCCCTACGACCTTCTCGAAACGCTCCAGCAGCGCATCGTCAATGGGTTTGGTACCGAACTCCTCGATGAGTTTCTGGGTATGCGGTTAACCACGATATTAATAGAGAAGAGGTGAAAGACATCGCTCACGTTGTAGTCAATGGCTTGGACTTTGCCATGTTCGTCGACCTGCGCATGTCAGACTTTCCAGTTCACTTTCGAGGTTCGCTCAACTGCCACGGAGCTCGCAATCACCATGGCCAGTGTACGCCAGCCAGTCCACCATCCAGCGCCGTCCCCCTACAGTTTCAAGCTCCGCCGAAAAAAAGAGCCCATAACACCAATGCTATTCTTTTCAGGCCCTGGGCTTCGTCTTTGCCTCGCATCGGCCACTAAAACACGGGAGGCGCAAATCAGGTGCGTGGGCAGGGAGGCAGGATCACTCACCGCGCCAGCGACGTTCCAAGGATCGACAGTCTGCTTCGAGGCGGCATGTTGGTCTTCTCCCACAGCCTGAGGGAGGATCGTCTGTGTAGGCGCTTCGGGTTCGGCGGCCATGGTGGGAGACGGAATGCGATTCGCAAAACGGCGCGGGGGTTTGTCGGGTTATCGGACGTCGTCACGTCGGGACTCGGCGAGAACAGGGGCTTGATGAGAGTTGAGTATCAGGTGGTTGACTATCTCCCAGACTGTACTGGAGCTTTCTCCTTGTCACTTTGCAAAATCTCCTGCGCAATTAGCAGAAGAAACGGAAGAAGAACACGTCGGGGGAGGATCGATTCGTCTACCCTTCTTGCCCGATTAGTTGAGTCAGTGGCGGGCGGGGACAGCCGGCAAAATTCAAAAGTCCAGGGGTAACCCCGCGGATGACTAAGCCATGCACTTCACTAAAGGTACCCCGCCATCTTGACCGAGAGTACTACCCCTCCTTCACCGAGATGACCGAGATCGCCAACCCCTCTGGATGAGAGGATCTCCTGTAATGTTACAAGACCTATAAGCTAGACTCAAATACAAATGTTAACAGATTTTCCCCCTCTTATCGTATTTACGCAATTTCGGGAATTGTCGCGTTACGTCAACCGATCAGAAACAATCCCGCCCTACCTACATAGACTCACGGAGCACATCAAAGCACAGGCTACAGGACAATCCTCAATTCTGACTGTTCCTAGGCAGGAGATCTCCTTATTACCAGATGCCATCCTCAACTCACTTCTCACCTTAAAAAGTCGTTTTTAGTTTGGGGTATTCCTCCGCTCGAGCCTTCAAGTCCGCGAAGATGGCCTTTGAAATATCTGCCCCGAGGCCTTCCATGCGCTTCACATCCTCATCTTCAAACTCCTCAAGTACTTCCTTCGGCTCTTCCTTACCGTCCGCCTCATCATCTTTCTGGGGCTCCGTGGCCTTTTCCACGCCATGCTCGCCGACCAAAAGCAGCTGAGCGTTTACAAAGTCAAAATGAGCTGGCTTAGAGGGGATCCAGCGCTTTTTCGCAAATTCATCCATTATTCTGTTGATCATGTCAGCCTTACAGTACCTGTCTCCTCTGACAAGGGCAGAGGGCTGGAGGGCCAGGAAAAGGCGAGGACCTACCCTTGGGAGAACTCAGGCTTCTTCGGCAGTTGCGCATTTGCCGGGCCCGGATACGATGGATTCTTTGTGCTGACGATGAAACTCCCTTCTTTCTTGAGACCCAGCTCTTCTTGAACCTCACCCAACTCCTCGGGCAGAGTCAGCATATAGACTAGGTGACTTTCCCGGCCCGTACTTGTAATAGCGTATACACCCTCCGCTGCGGGCGTGGCAGGAGGGACATGACTAGTACCCCTCGTCTTGGTCTCGTACTCGGTGCCCTTCAGAAAGTCATCCTTGAGCTGTTGGAACGAAACCTGGGCCATGTCGACGAAGACCATGAGTCGTTCCCCAGCAGATTTCGGGAGCGCTTTTTTGGGAACGACGAAGAGGCGGCTGTTGCCGTGATCCCCGATGGGTCCCTCGCCTAGTCGCGCATCCGGCGCAATGGGTCTGAGAAGAAGGTAGGTGCGCGCCACATCTTCGACCGATTCCGGGTCTGTGATATTGACACGGGGACGGAAGAAAACGTAGACAATGCCCTTCTCAAGTATATTGGAAGGGACGTCGGGGTCTTGGTGCGGCTTCTCAGCTGTCGCAGTGGCTGATTGCTCCGCCTTGGTATCCTCTTGTGTACCAGGTTCCGAAGTCCCGTCCTTCTCTGGCTGCCTAGCCCCATCCGTCCTTTGCGATTCTGGGGGCTCTTCCTCCACCTTTGGCTGGTGAGATTTGCTAGATTTGGTTGTGGTTTTAGCTCGTTTGGCCGAGAGTGAGGCTGGCTTCTTGTGTTCCAAGTCGTGCTTCTCTCCCACGACGGGGGACTCTTCTCCCTCGAGTCCCTCCTTGGTATCTTGAGCTTTGTCCCGGACGTCTGAAGAGCGTGTGGTGACCATGATTGCGCTGCTTATGTTTTGGTAGATTATTGATGGGTACCAAGCGACTGGCATTTGTGTGCAAGAAGGAAGTTGTAGGAAACTGAGGGTTCTCAAGGAAATCTGAGGTCAATGCACCACAGGAAGTTACAGGAGGGTGACCTCAGAGGCTGAGATTAGGAAAGTGCTAAATGGTGATGTCATGCAATACGGAACCTGGAGATGCGAACCCTTGGGCGCTGCCAAGGCATTTCTCTCACCGACCTTCACCTGGTTGTATCATGTTCCATACCTTTTCGGGCCCTCTCTTTCTGTTAGGTATACGCAAATTGCCAGGCAAGTATTCATAATCGGAACTCGACATGTCATCCCGAGACGGGCCTGGCTCCAAGCCCCAGTGGCTGTCCAGAACAATACCAGTCCTAGAGTGACTATACTGCCTCGTGTCGCCGGGCATGCCAGCATGATGCTGGTCAAGAGCATCCATGCTCCCACGTATCGCATGTGTTTTGGGACGTCATCTTGAAACGGAACAATAGGGTACAGAAATGGCGCCGTCAGCCTGGACTTGCGATAGGTACGTGCATGTAATAGTGGGAGAGCGTTTGTAAGTCTTGCGATTGCGGCCACGGCAAATTCGACAATCAGGATGTAGGACGGTATGTGAATGAGGATTCCCATCTCGTGTCAGAAACGCCGGCTTGCTTAGGTTTTGGTTTATGGTCGAAAAAAAAACAATGCGAGGATTTGGAGTGGACTCGTATAAGATTAGAGTCCCCCCTTTCTCATCATGTTGATGACAGTCGGATTCTTCAGGGAAGCAGAACCCGTGAAGAATCGAAGTGGTGACAGCAAAGCTGAGGCTGTGTCACAGAATGACGTCACTGAATCCGACGATCATCTAAGAATACACTGAAGCTGGCCCACTTTAATTTGCGTAAATTAACAGCCAGCCTTACGTTAGTATTAGTACTACCACCCGGACCCGTTTTTCAGTATTTAGCGGTGTTTTTCGGTGGACTTATGTACACAGTATGTAGCTGTACAATCTGTAAATCTGTCTACTTCCAAAACGTATGTGTTTTTAGCCCGTTTTTCGTATCTTTAGTAACAAAGTCAGTGTGAATCGCCCGTAAATCTAACGTATAGACTGTGCTTCTATGTACTGTACCCTTTTTCCCTAATAGAAAAAAAAATACATAAAAAATACATAAAAATAAATAAAAAATAGAATAAAATAGATAACAAATAGATAACTAAATTAGAGAATATATTAGAAAGATTAAAATAAAACTATAATAGAAAAGTAGAATAAAGTATAATTAGAACTAAGTCTAAAGAACTAATATAAATAATATAAACTATTAGAATAAACTTAGTATAAATATAATAAATAAAATAGATAAGATATAATAAAATAAAGATAAAGAATAGTATATACTTTCTTAAATATATAAAGAAGGTATATCTTAAGTATAATATAAAAAAGCGCTTGATAATAGACTAATTATAAATTTAATATTTAGAGTATATTACTATATTCTACGCTAATTATACTATTTCTAGTAGAATAAAAATAAAATTAAATATAAGTAGAATTTTGTCTAGAAAACTAATAAAAAGATTATTATTATAATTATCCATCTTACTCCGCTATCCTATCTAATCTATAGGAGCCTATTTAGACTATATAGTCTTTCTCGGGTAGCTATAAAGGAGAATACCCGGGTAAATTCTAGGAAAAACCTTTATATACTTCCGTACTAATAAAAGGTATAAGTTCTATTAGAATAAAGTGAATATAAAATAAAATAGAGTAAGGAAATGGATAAGTAAAGGTTAATAACGATAAATCTAAAAAGAACTTAAATATATATCTTCGTAAAAAGTATTTATAGATAATATACTCTATTAAAAGTATAAAAGAAAGAGTAATTTAGATATATAAGGAGCTAAAGAAGAACAAACGATATTAAAAAGTACTTAGATAAAGATAAAGCTAAACTTAAAAGCTATTTTAGTATTATTAAATTATACTTTTATTAGTACTTAAGTATAAAACTATATAAATAAAATATTATATAATACTATTTCTATTATATAATACTCTTTATATTATATCTAAGGTATAATCTCTTTAAATACTTAAAGAAGTATATATATCTATAGGCTTAATAATATAGGAAGTCTTCAATATTTTATATTTTAAAATATTTTAGAAATTATTAGTAATAAGTAGCCTTTATCTATATAATAATAAGACTTATTTATATTAGTTAGTATATATATTTATATAATATAGTTAGATAGTCGGATTATACTAGACACTACGGGGTATAATAACAGTTAATTATTTAAGGCCTTTATTCTATATATAGAGCAGGTTTGATAGGGGGAAAATAGAAAGCTGCTTTATCGTGATAATAAAAAACGTAATAAAACGCGTTATTCTAGCGTGGAAAATAGTAAATAGTAGTAAAATAAAAGAATACGGACGTTTCACGGTTATTTAGTGGTTATAGGGCAGGTTATATAATAAGTTCCCCCCCCATGAATAGCGGGATAGCCCCCCGCAGGGGCGAGTATTAAGGGCTTGCCGTAGGCAAGCAACTAAGCTCGTCTATATATATACTAACGCTGGCCCGCTTTAATTTACAGATAAAACTCTTGGCAGCCTGTGTTATTCGCAGCAGTACTACCGCCCGGCCCTTTTACGGCGTTTTTGCAGTGTTTTTCGTGAGACATGCCTCTATAGTATAGTTGTACAATAGCAAATCTATTAGTACTTTCGTTTTATATGGGTTTTATAGTAGGTTCCGTTATAATTAATTGAGGGATCTTAGTGCGAATTCCCTGTGAACTTGACTTTAGACTGTGCTGCTATGTACTATGTCCCCTGATAGGGTAAAAAATAGGATAAAAAGTAGGATAAAAATAGGATATAAAATAGGATAAAAATAAAATAAAATATTAAAATAGAGGATAAGAAATAAAATAAAATAATAGGATAAAGAATAAGATGTACAGTAAGATAGAAATAGAATATAAAATAGAAGAAGAAGTATAATAAAACCTTAGATAGGAAGTAGGATAAAAAGAGGATATAAAATAAAATATAAAATATAATAAGGTAGGCTAAAAGTAGAATAAAACATACACTAAGAAACTATAGAAAGAAAATTAATACAAGAAAATAGGCTAAGAATAATAGATAATATAAAGTAGAATAAAGTTAGAAGTAACCGATAAGATAAAGATAAATATATAAAAGATAATAGATAAGATAAGATATATTATATAAATAGAAATTATAAGAAATAGCTTAATATATATTTAGTGCTATAAAATAAGTAGAATATAGTATATAGTACTATAATAAGGATAGATTAGATATTATTTAATTATAGAAAATAAGATACTTAATAAGAAATAGTATACTATATAAAGTAAAAAGTAAAAGAGAGATAATAGAATAATATATAAATATGAAAAATATAATAAATAATATACTAAAGAATAAAATATAGTATTAATATAAGAAAATAAAATATTATAAGTATAGAATATAAGAATTATACTCTAAGCTTTAGGTAAACAAAAGTTAATACATATATAATATAAGTGTAATCTAAAGTAGTTATAGAGAATAAGGTTATATAAAGTTATAAAGTCAGAATATAATTACAATAAAATAAAATACTAGTACTAGATAAGATAAAGTTAGTATATAAGATAAAGTAAAATAAGATAAAACTAAAAAGTAATTAAAGGTATATATACTATTAGGAAGTAGTTATAGATAAAATGCTTTAATCAAAGTATAAAATAAAGAAGGATTTATATATATAAGGAGCTAAAGGAGAATAGACTATAATAAGAACTTAAATATAAATAAAACTAAAGTTAAAGCTGTTTTAGTACTACTATATTTTATCACTATATTATAAAAACTATATTAATAAAGTATAATATTATTTTAATTCCATCATATAACGCTCTTTTTATATTATATATAAGGTATAATTTCTTTATAAACTTAAGAAAGTATAATATATCTATTTAGTTATAAGTGTATTTCTATTATAGATCTTCGTAGTTTTATAGCTTTAACCTATTTTAGAAACTATTAGAAATAAACAACGTTTACCTATAAGTAATAATACTTATATATATTACTTAGTATATTCATATATATAATATAGTTAGATAATCGAGTTATATATATAGCCCCTTACAGGGGCGAGCGTAATAGCCTTACCTATAAGATAAGCTATTAATTAGTATTAACGCATTTATAGCAGGTATAGCGATTATTTATGTCTATTACTTACTTAACGACGATACTATTTATGGCTAGGAGATAGTAGGAGAGGAATATAGAGGGATAAAAGAAGCTAATACTAACGACTATAAACAGGAATAGACCCTTAAGTACGAGGTATAAAGCGCGATTAATATAACAACAAACAGTTTTTTACGATATTAAAAAAAAATAAAAAAATATCGTTATAGCGTAGAAGAAACAAACAAATAGCTATAGAAAATAAAAAGCAGGCGTTTTATAGTTATTTTCGGATATCCACGGTTATTTAGTAGTATAGAGTAGGTTATATAATTAGCCCCGGCCCCCCCCCCCCCTTTAGGTGGGGGGGAGGGGCGAGCTTAGCGGCGTTGCCCGTAGGGCAACCTGCTAAGCTCGTGATTCTCGTGCACGTAAACTCAGGTAACCTTGGGGAACCTTAGGGGGAGTATTATAAGAAGCATTCTAATCCCAAGTTACGACTTGCTCAATATCAGGTATTTTTACCTGCACCCAACGTGTTTACATTATTCTCCAATCGTGTTTCTCAAACGTATAGTAGAAACAAGACCTGAGGTGCAATAGTGTATGGTCACGTGATCGCTTACTCACGTTGACCCCGCCAAACCATTGTTATGACCTACCTCCGACCAACCCGGCGTGTGGTGGTACTTACTGACGGACAGCATGACCCCGCCCCCATTTGTGAACTTTGAGGCTTGAGCCTCCTAATAAACTTCGCAGTGCTCCATCCGCTCGACTTCTCTTTCACCCATGCTCCAATTTATTCGCCCGACGTTATTCCACACCAAACGTCAATTCTTCACCACTTGCCGTTCATTGGCGTCCCAGTCCATCATCCCACCACCTCTCTCTCCAAAGTCTCCGTCCCATCGCAGAACCATGGCGTCAGCCGCCGCGTCCGCAGTGGCTCTAGTTGAAGCGGCTAAGAAGGCCGCCGCAGCTCGCGCAGTAGCCAACCACTTGCTTCCCAGCCACCGTCACGTCGGCATCGGCTCCGGCAGCACCGTCGTGCATGTCGTCGACGCCATCGCCGCCCAGGGCCCGTCCTTCTGGGGGAACATGACTTTCTACCCAACGGGGAGCCAGAGCAAAGGTCTCATCCGCGCCGTGGGGCTGCGCCTTTGCCACCTGGACGAGCGGCCGGTTGTCCCGGAGACGGGCCGGCTCGTGGAGCTGGACGTCGCTTTCGATGGGGCCGATGAGGTCGACGATGAGCTTAACTGCATCAAGGGAGGTGGCGCGTGTCTTCTCCAAGAGAAACTGGTTGCCGTGGCGGCAAAGAAATTTGTTGTCGTTGCTGGTACGAATAACAAACCCCTTTTTGCCCCTTGATTTCCTCGGCTCTCACATTTGGGTAGAAGTTGGATTGTGCAAGAAACCTGCTGACAAATGGCTAGACTACCGTAAACTATCACCACGTCTCTGCACCAAGTGGAAAGCCATTCCCATTGAAGTCCTTCCCATGGCCGCCCCAGATGTAGTCGACCGTCTAACGGCCTTGGGCGCCCTGCAGCCTACCGTTCGCCCTGGCACCCCAGGAAAGGCGGGTGAAGTCGTCACTGACAACGGCATGTGGATTATCGATGCCCCCTTTCCCCCTCTTCTGCTCGACAAAGAGCTGGCATCGGCAGGCATTACCACCGGCCGAGATGCTGGCGGGAACTGGGGCGTCAGCGCGCTGGCGGACGAGCTCCTACGGATTCCCGGTATTGTCGAAGTGGGGTTGTTCTACGGACTCGACGGAGCGCAGGCCGCAACTCTGGGCAAGTCGGGTCTAGCACAGAAACCTGTTGCTGCCTACTTTGGAATGGAAGATGGAAGTGTCCAGACTAAGGTGGTCGAGTAAGAATACGTTCGTGTAACTGGGATGAGCCATGAGATGTTTACAAAAAGGCCGCAGCAAAGAGTCAACGGTTGACTAATTAGAAGTATTACATAGAGTTCCTCGATATATACGCGGGGGCAAGCGTTCAGGGGAAGACTGTCAAGTTGTTAGGGACTTCCCAGTTCAGTTACCCTGCCTACCGATTAGGGGCTGACAATAACTTCACCCCATTCTTAGTGATGCTTCATCACATTGATCTCACCCTTTATTCAACATACCTATTGTTTTCTTTCCCCCATTCACCCATTCAATTTTCTTTTTGCTAATGGTGATACTCTTTGGAATATCCTTCTTACGATCTTTGCCCAACTTCCCGTCTAATTTTGAGTATCGTATATCCACCCACCAACACACGAAAATCGAGAGTCTCTACAGCACCACAAGAACTCCATCCCGAACTCGGAACTGATATGTGCTGGCGATGCTTCGACTCATAGCCTACCTCCTCCTCCTCCTAGCTGGACCATCCGCAGCCATGATGGCCGCCTGGCTTACGGATATGGGGCCACAGGTGGTCATCCAAAACCAGTCTTCCGGTGCTCTCCAATACAATTATTGCAGCAACAATACTGTCGAGCTGAACTTCCCCTCCAACTCACCTCTCGAGTTAAACACGAACCCGGCTCCGAAGCCAGGTACAAGTGTCGCTGGTGTCGGCTGGTTCGACGCTGTCACAACCTGGGTACGTTCTATTCCCACCCCTTCCCTCGACAGACGCCTGACTTTCCATACTTTCAGGCGTGCCTCTGGTATCAGGATAATGCCAATAGGCTTGTCTATGCCCGGTATGGGTGCAATCTCACCACAAGTGAATTCGACCTCCACGAGTCTGAAGTTCTCACCGAGTCTCCCGTGGCATTCCCCGCGGGCATAAGCCTTCATAACGAAACCGGCTTAACCGCCGAGCTCCTAGGGGCAGAGGAGGGTATCCGAGTCTACTTCCACGACAAGGACTCGTTCATTCACGAGCTGTCTTTTCAGAACCCCACTGGTTGGCGCTACGGCGGTTACGTTTCTTCGCAACCGGCAACCGGCCTCTCCCTCACGTCCTCTGTGTCAGGTGAGGGGGAAATTACCATCGTATCGCCCAAGGGCAGTGATTCGTTTGACGTGTTCATAAACCAAGGCGACGCCCCCGGAGTTTGGCAGTCCGGTGAGATTGCTTCACTCTCCTCCCCAGCCGTGACATCAAGCAGCCGCTAACGGTCATTCAGCTCTATCTTTGCAGGAAGAAGACGTGCTACCTACCTGGCCAGGCAACACAACTTCAGTCGCCCTCGCTGTAGATGCGGAATCCAAACGCTCTCTCTTCTACATCGGGACCGATTCGCTCCTCCACCAAATCACCTCTTCTTCGGGCGATCCAACGACGTGGACACTTGAGCCCCAACAGCCGGAATCGGTTTGGCCGAGAGCTTACACTCGGTCTGCTGACCTTGTACTCGCCTCTCTTCGCGGCACAGATTCCACCCGGCTGTATTATCAGAACTCGGTGGATGAATGGTCCGAGGTTCACTTTGACGGCGAAAACTGGGTTTCGGCGACCAAGATACGCCATGCCACCCTCCCCTCCGAGTCCGCGACTCCCGCTATCGTCCCTGAGCCAGAGACGAAAGGAAACACCTCCGAAGATCGCGAATTGGACAACGAATCGGACAACGAATCGGACAACGAATCGGACAACGAATCTGGTTTGTCTGCTTCTAAGAAAGCAGCCATCGGTGCCTCGGTCAGTATAGTGGCGGTGGTCCTTCTATCAGCCGGTGCAATTGTCCTCTGCCGCCACAGACGAGCACGACAGAAAGGCCGAGGGCGTGGGTCCCGCCGCACGTTTCGCAGCCCGGTATTCCCGCATGTGCGTCCGTATAGCGAGTTTGGGACCTTGACTTGGGATGAAGAGAACCCAGAGGAGCCTAAACAGGGCCGCAAGCGGGCATGGAGTTGTTGAGCCATTCACACAGCACGGTCGGTCTTCCTTGGTTGAGTGAAAAATGATGGAAGATGGGAATTCCTCATTTCCTTTCGATAGGATTTGCATGATTATGGTGGTTCTGGTCTCCTACTGGGTGGAGTGGAGTTGAGGAGACGTGCATAAGGTAGTTAGTGAAGCGGTTTTCAACTGACCTCGGAGACTGAAGAGACAAAGCAAATGAGGAGGAGCGAGTGATCAAGGGATGTTTTGAGCCTGGGCCTACTTACGCTCGATTGGACACTGGAATCACGACGGCACTGTGTGCTTAGTGGCTTTTTAGGGCTGCCGAGGCGGAAGAGTTCAACTGAAACTGCACCTTGGGTCACTGTATACAGTGCGTCAAACATTGTGCTTATTCTCAATATATTCTCCAGTTTTATCAGTGCGCATTCGCCTTTGACGGTCTCATCGTAAACTCAGTCAATTATAATATCAACAGCACGGAGCCCATGGCTGAAACACCGCATCCCCGGTCCATCCTTCGTGGCCATGGCGCCCAAGTACATGCCTTGGCCTTCGTCAGGAACAACAGCCGCTTAGCAAGCGGCGATGCAGTTGGCTTCGTCGTCCTCTGGGATCTCACCACACTTCGCCCAACAGTGGTATGGCGGCCGCACGAGAATGCCATACTTGGGATCCAGGGCTGGGGAGAAGATTGCATTATTACGTGAGACAACTTTTCTCCCTTACTGCTTGCTTCAGGGCACGGTGGTCCTAGATGAGTTCGTTGACTACTCACGCTGCTTGCGGTTGCAGACACGGACGCGACCATAAACTCGCTGTATGGAAGATCAGTTCCGAAAACGAGGCCGGCCTCAGCAGGGCGCTACCACTTGACAGCAATGCCCCGCCCCGACCTCAGCCCTGGCTCTTGCATCTTATCGAAGTGAACACTATGAACTTTTGCACCTTTGCTTCATGTCCACCTTTGGAGTCGACGGCACAGAGCAGCGAGCCGGAATTGCTCGTTGCGGTTCCGAACACCCTCGCCTCCGAATCTGTCAGTCTGTCCCAATCGCCTTCAATAATTTTCTACACTAGGCATCCAGACTTATCCGGCATCCTGTGACTCATCGAACTAACTCCGGCCTCATCGGGACTCTAGATTGATATATTCCATCTGCCATCCCAAACCCGCCGGGATACGGTCAAGAGCCCTGGGACAAATGGCATGGTCATGGCCTTGGCCCTGCTGCACGCTTACGATCGCCTAACTCTCGTAGCCGGCTATGAGAATGGTGTTGCGGCTGTCATGCAGCTGTCCAGTGATAGCAGCAGCGATAACGGCATTTGGACCGTTACCTACAAAGCCAAGGCTCATTCTGAACCCATCCTCTCTCTGGATGTCGCCCCGGACCATTCTTACTTCCTCACCTCGGCCGCCGATGCCATCGTTGCCAAGCACCCGGTACTCACTGCAAGTGCAGCCCAGACTAGTGCTCCGGCGTCCTCGGCAACAGCTACGGCTCATGATTATCCGATCAAAGTGACTAATACCAAGCATGCGGGCCAGCAAGGCCTCCGTCTCCGTGACGATGGCCGCATATTCGCCACTGGCGGCTGGGATGCTATGGTCCGCGTCTACTCGAGTAAGACTCTCAAGGAAGTTGCCGTTCTAAAGTGGCATCAGGTAGGCTGCTATGCAGTCGCTTTTGCCAACATCCTGTCATCTTCCGCCTCGTCGGCGCCTTTGCCTGGTGCCTCTGCTGAGAAGGAAGGGCCCGGCCAGGATGTGGGACCACGGACCGGCGAGCTCAGCGTTAAGGATAGACGCATTCAACACGCCAAAACAGCTCACTGGCTGGCAGCCGGTAGCAAGGACGGCAAAATCTCGCTCTGGGACGTATTCTGATTCTTTCGTCATTACACAAATAATCGTCAGTTACAACACAACCACCCCTCTGTCATTGGCACTGGCGACAAGAACGGCCCATGGCATGTTCTATTGCAACGCCTCAACCTACCGAACCAACAAATATCAAGTCTTTGCCCTTCATGGAACAAATCCAGTTGCGTTGCTGCGAAGGTTACGACGGTAATACGATAATCCCGCCGGCAAAGCAACCCAGGAAGGGAAAATCAAGCCCAAAGAAGACAGAGCATACCGGGGAAGTCGCTTGGGAACTCCGCGGAAGCATAACACGCCCAATCCCTCAAACACCAGGACCTGGTTTGATGGAGCGGATCCGCGGCAGCTGCACCACCCACTCCAACTCAGCTTCTGACACGCATCTGGATGGGCGACAGGCTGGAATGGTGTCGTGGTGGCATCTCACGGAATATAATCCTGGCCCTTCACAAAAATAAAGCCTACCGCATCTATATTGCGACGGCTAGGACTCAACAACTATACTCCGGAAGATCAACTCGTACATACAACAGACTACGAGCCAGCTTGCGCGCTGTTAAGGTTAAGAAACAGATTTAGCAACCAAGACGACAGACAGGTCGTTACGTAAGGTAGACAGCCAATGGGTGACTCACTATTTCGTACAAACATCGCCGCCGGTTGGATGACAAATAGCGTAAAAATTCGGGGAGGTCAATGTGGGGCTTCTGTATCTTATTATCTTATCAGCTTATCAACTTATCACACATTGCCTCGATCTTATCGTTCAAAATTTCCTATACCCCGCCGTCCTTGTTCCCCAAGTACTCCGTAATTACAGTTTGTACCGTTGCTCGCAACACCAAATTCTTCCATCAACGGTCGCTTCATTCGATTTTTTCTTCTTTTTTTTTGGCGTGGCTCTTTCGCCGGACTACGCGCCTGTACCTATTTTTTCCACAGACACACCATATTTCCAGCTCATCAGGCTCAGTGTCAGGCCCTTTAACAGCCATCACCATGGATGTTCGGCCGACGACCGCTGCGACAGTGCTCTGTCACAACTGCGGGGCTCCCATCGATGGCTCACTGGGCACTCTCTGCGGAGAATGTGTTCGGTTAACCCACGACATCAGTCAAGGTGTTCCGAGAGAAGCCGGTCTCGTCTTCTGTCGTGACTGCGACCGTTGGCTTCTTCCCCCCGCTACTTGGTAAGCAAGCCACCACCCCGCCTACCCACGTCCCCCTGCCCGGGATATCTTCCCACTGACGCTCCGGCTGCAGGATGGTTGCTGTGCCGGAATCTCGCGAACTCTTATCGATATGTCTCAAGAGGCTTCGAGGCCTATCTAAGGTCCGTGTTATTGACGCTGGGTTCATCTGGACCGAGCCCAACTCGAGGCGAATCAGGGTCAAGATCACAGTTCAGGATGAAGTCCAGACCGGCGTCCTTCTCCAGCAGTCTTTCGAGGTCATGTACGTCGTTTCAACGCAGCAGTGTCCGGATTGCAAAAAGTCTTATACCCACAACACGTGGAAAGCTTCCGTCCAGGTCCGGCAGAAAGTGAACCATAAGAGGACGTTCCTGAGTCTCGAACAACTGATCCTCAAACATGGCGCCCATCAAGATACACTGAACATCAAGGAGATGCACGAGGGATTGGATTTCTACTTCGCCGAGGTCAACAAGGCTATAAAATTCGTTGATTTCCTCACTTCGGTGGCCCCTGTGCGCATCAGGAAGTCACAGCAGCTAATTTCCCAGGTTTGTCGAGTTCCCCCTTCCCCCTTTTCAAAACCATACATACAGGGTGTAAAGCTGACCACCACCCAAAGGATGTGCACACGTCTACCAAGTCGGTCAAATTCTCCTTCGCCGCTGAGCTCGTGCCCATCTGCCGAGAGGATCTCGTTGCCCTACCGATCAAGCTTGCCAGGCAGCTCGGTAACATCTATCCCATAACCCTATGCCACAAAATTGGCACGTCGATCTACCTCGTCGACCCCAGTACGCTGCAGACAGCCGACGTCAGTTCCGCCATCTACTGGCGCGCACCATTCGCCGCGCTGGCGGACACGAGGCAACTGGTGGAATTCATCGTCATGGACATCGACCGGACAGGGCCGACGAAAGGGAAGTGGGCGCTAGCGGAAGCCACTGTTGCCAGGGCGGCCGACCTCGGCGTCAACAACACGACCTACTTCGTGCGGACGCACCTTGGCCATCTGCTGCAACCCGGAGACAGTGCGTTGGGCTACATGATCACGGGCACCAACTTCAACAATGCAGAGCTAGATGCGGTCGAGGAGTCGCACGCATACGGTTCCACGATACCGGACGTGATGCTTGTGAAGAAACATTATCCCAACAGGAGGAAGAACCGTCGCCGAAATTGGAAGCTCAAGAGGATGAACAAAGAGGAAGGAGAGCTGCTCCCCAAGCAGAACATCCAGGACCGCTCGCAGGAGGAATACGAACAGTTCCTACGCGATGTGGAGGATGATGATGAGTTGAGAGCGAATATGGCGCTATACAGGGCGCAGCAAAAGAAGGCGGACCCTGATGCCATGAGTATCGCGGAGACGGAGGATGGGGATGACGATGCACCCAAGATCAGCGTGGATGAGCTCCTGGAAGACATGGATGAGCTGGAGATTCGGGATTAAGCGTTCACATATCATGAGCAAAACGGGGTCATGAGGGTTTTACGGCCTTTGGGGAATGAATAAAAATTGGTTCAATATGATGCAACGTTTGATTCTTCGACGTATATCTGCATACACAGGTTTCTGATTTGAGGCCTAAATTGTTTTTTCCCTTTCTCTCTCAGCAGGAGATAATTGGAGAAACGTAACGGCAAAAACCATAACATCTATGCTCGGAGGCTATGCTGTTACAATATGCTAGTCTAACAACCAACTCGCTATCCATGTCAGAATCAGAAAATCTTGCTCAGAACCCGCGTCACATGTTCCGGCTGCTCAATCTTGTCCGACCTCTTCGCCAACGAAGCCTGCTTGAACGTCATGGAACGTTTAGCCTCCCAAACCACTCCCCTCTCTGCCACAGCGTCTCCTTCACCCTCTCCCTTACCGGCTCCCACCTCCGCCGCCGCCGCCGCCGCCGACCCGGACCTCTTCCTCTTCTTCGCCTCCTTCGTGGCCCGAACACCATCCAAAAACTTGGCGCGCTCCACATTCCTCACAAACTCCTTGTTCTCGCGCGTATCTCTGGAAATCTCAGCACGCATCCTGCTCGCCCTCTCGGCGTCCTCGGCGGCAATCTGCTCCGTCAAGTGCCGCCACTTGAAGCCCTTGAGGTAGACCATGTTCCAGACGTCGTCGCAGTAGTACGACCCCTTCTTCCCGCCGATGGGCCGCGCGTTGAGCATGTCGCAGGTGAGCTTGGCGTCCTTCTTGGAGACGAACTCGACCCAGCCTTCGGTGAAGAGGCGCTTCTTGTTGCCGCCGGCCTTGACGCGGCGGGTCCGCGCGGCGGGGTCCTCCGGCGCGAGGAAGATGCGGTTGATCTCGCCGCAGGGGGTGAGGAGGCTGCGGAGCTTCTGCGGTTTCATGTAGGGCGGGATGCGGGAGAGGTAGATGACGCCGGACTGGCGCATGGCCTTTTCGGTTGCGAGGAGGTTCTTCTGCGATATGCCCTTGGTTTTCTTGGTCGCGGCGGAAGAGGAGGAGGGGGCTTTTTCTCTTGATTGCGAGGTGGAAGTGGTAGAGGTTGGGTCTAGGGCGTCGGCATCGGCATCGGCGTCTTTGCGATCGGTTCCCTCTTTCTGTTTCTCCTCCTCTTCCTCCTCGCTCAGGTCGGCTCCCTCATCGTCATCCTCATTCTGTTCTAGTATTCTTCTCCTCTTGGAGCTCCGGCCGCCCTTCCGAATGTCATCAGCGTCCGAGTCGTAGCCTTGGCCTTGCTCGTCCTCGCTGTCGTCTATTTCGAGAAACTCATTTCGCTTCTCGGGGGCCATTTTGAATAGTTTCCTCAAAATTCGTAGAGCCTACTATCTTCTTGGGTATTTGAGAATAGTATCGAAACACTTCATTAATATTCGGACAACTGTTCCTTGGGGTATATGTCGCATAGGCTTGGAGTGTGCTGTGCGAAGTTGCACTCTGTATGATTGTTCAGGATCGACTACCGGTTGGCAGATTCCATCAAATTTTTGGTGGGTCTCAGGAACATGAACGAAACTGTCAATAGATAAGATAAGGATGTTATCTTATCTAGCGGTTCTTATCTCCCGTCCAGTGAACTGATAGCGGGGTGCTCTTGCGTCTTCGTTTGCCCCTCAATCGGCCTCTGATGTCAAGTGAAACACCAACCTTCTTGTCAAGACTTGCCACTGCTTACTCATTTTACTCTCTACTGCTTGAAGATTTCTGTTTCTCCTGTCTAACGACTATTACACGCGAAGCTTTGTGTGTTTCTCAAGCATAGACATCGCATTTTCAGCATATAGCCGGCCAGAATGTCCGTCGAGGTCCTCACGACCATCTCACCCACGACAAACGAACCCATCCTCACCAGGAATGGCGTCTCACAAGCCGAGTTGGACGAGCTCCCAAATGTTGCAACCGAAGCCTTCCAGACCTGGCGCAAGACACCACTCGCCGATCGTCAGGGCATAGTCAGGAAAGCCTTGAGGCTTCTGGCCGATAAGAAGGATGACCTCGCCGAAGAACTTGCCGTGCAGATGGGCCGCCCCGTTGCGTATGGCGGGGCAGAGGTTCTGACAGCCATCAAGCGTGCCGACTACCTCCTCAAGGTCAGCGACGAGGCACTACAAGATACCGACGGCGAGCCGGAAAAGGGATTCAAGCGCTTTATCCGGAAAGTTCCTGTCGGGCCGGTCCTCGTCATCTTTGCTTGGAACGTGCGTGTCTCAAACCCGACTCTACATGCTAATGCTCTTTTCTCCGGTTGATGAATTCTCGAAGAAAGTATTGACTCACATCCCCTTTATTCCAGTATCCTTACCTTATCTTGGTCAACTCGCTCATTCCAGCGCTGTTGGCGGGGAACACGGTCATCCTGAAACCGTCGCCACAAACACCCACCGTCGTCGAGCGAGTAGCTGAGGTTTTCGCCGAAGCCGGCCTGCCCACTGGTGTGCTCCAGTACTTCCACGCCGGCTCGCCGACGCAGATCGAGACCATCGTGCGCAACCTGAAAGTCAAGCTGGTGGCGTTCACGGGCTCGGTAGCCGGTGGGCTGGCGGTGCAGAAAGCCGCGGCGGACCGGATCGTGCACGTAGGGCTCGAGTTGGGAGGGAAAGACCCTGCCTACGTGCGGGCGGACGTGGACGTCGCATGGGCGGCGGGCGAGATCGTCGACGGGGCCGTGTTCAACTCGGGCCAGAGCTGCTGCGCTATCGAGCGGGTGTACGTGGACGAAGCGATTCACGACGACTTTGTCGCGGCGGCGCAGGAGGTGCTGCGCGGCTACCGACTGGGCAGCCCGTTCGACAAGGCGACGCAGGTGGGGCCGGTGGTCTCGCGGCGGGCGCGGGAGGCGATCGAGGCGCAGATCAAAGACGCGCTGGAGCGGGGCGCCCAGGATGCCACGCCGGAGAGCGAGACATTCGCGAACCTGCCTCCCAAGGGTAACTTTGTCAAGCCTACGCTGCTGACGGGCGTGGACCACGGGATGGCGGTGATGCGGGAGGAGACGTTCGGGCCGGTGATCCCCGTGATGAAGGTGCGGGGGGATGCCGAGGCGGTGCGGCTCATGAACGACAGCGAGTTTGGACTTACGGCCAGTATCTGGACCAAGGATACGGAGAAAGGATATGAGCTGGCGGAGGAGGTCGAGGCCGGCACAGTTTTCGTCAATAGGGCAGATTATCCCAGCCCGGTGAGTAGAGTGTCCCTTGGTTCCCTTACCAGTCGCCCCGGCCCCATCACCGCTCGCGGGAATGAGGAAATTCGTTGGAATGAGAACTAACGTGGGATGTTTCTCTTAGGACCTCGCGTGGACCGGGTGGAAGAACTCGGGCAAGGGCCAGACCCTGAGCAAGTTTGGGTTTGACGCGTTCGTGAAGCTCAAGAGCTACCACTTGAAAGACTATCCGAAATAATCGTATAGACATGGGACATGATATTACGCACAGCTAGCTGATTAAACAATTACCCGAAGACGTACGAATAGAAGGACGGACAAGAATTCCGCCTCGAAGCCAGTCATTTGGATATGAATTCATTTGTTCAAAGGCAGAAATTCCAATGCCATGCCCATTGGCATGAGAGAAAGCAGGCCGAGTGGCGGGAGAACATCCACAGCAAGGGATAGAAGATAATTTCCACGTGGACACGAAACTGACGACGGCCGGGACCAACCTATGTTATTATTATTTGATTAGAACAAAGACATCTCGATCATCTCTCCAAAGTCTAGGGCGCTTCTCTGCAAGGGGGGAAGCTGTCAGATTGGGGGCTTGGTCAGACGGGCCAATGATGAGGGCCAAGTGGCACAGGATCGAGAGATGAGATATGAGATGAAACAGACCTTCCTTGCAAAGTATTCCTGGCCCTCTAATGACAAAGACGACGGGGCAAATGAATAGCCATGCGCATGGACAGCCAATAGGGCCAAAGGGCCACATGAGATCGTACGGCGGAGCTCCCGTTTCAGAAGAGGGGCGTTCCAGTGCGGACAAAACACGTAGTTGGCTCTCATCTCAGGGTTCGGAGATTTCGTCGTCTTATTCTTGTCCATGCAGTAATAAGGTATGCGTTGTCAATTTTCCAAGCGGCTGAAGGGAGAATGCAACCTACCAGACGCGCCTCGCAGACTGCACTAATACCTTATCGTACTAGCATCTTGCCAGGGCGCTTGTTTCGCTACCCCTGGTTCCTGATCGACTGGAATGAGCGAATGAGAAATACCGCTGAGACACGCGGCGAGGAAGACCGCAGAAGAAAATAGTGGCAGAGCACCATCATTCAAACACAAGCTCATGTGTCGTGTGTTTGGATCACCCCGAAAGGGATAAGTTCCAGTCGCATCAGACGCTTGGACGATTTCCCCCCGTTGTCCGGAGACAGGCAGAGGAGAAAGGATAAGGTACCTTGGGCGGACGATGCGGACGCTGGTTGGTGGTTACTTTAGGTATTCGTACATTCTTTCTGTGGTTCCGCTTCGGGTTGGAATGCAGGGCGCGTGGAACGCATTGGTCTCGGCCGCAGGAATCTTGCGACATTTCCACGACCAGTTGAAAGCGTTCCAATGCTGAGATTGAGACTGTAGGGAGAAGTTCCTGGCGGTTCATGCTTCAAGGCCCATGTGGATGTGTAAGGTACCTTACCTTATGTGTAGGTATATCAACCATCGTCTACCCCGTTCGATCATCTTGATGTTCCTCTCTACCGCCCAGCGCCCAACTCCTCCGCCCACTGGATCTCTCTTTTCATCTCCCAACACAGTCACTCGTTACTTTTCTGGGCAATAAAACCCAACAAAGGGATTTTGAATTTGAGCAAACGGAGAAAACCAAAAGTCATTCTTTAAAAGAAGAAAAAAAGAAACAAAACAAAAACCTCCTCCTTTCATTCAATCGCCCGTTTGTAGCGGCCCGGACCCCAACATCCGATCATCAGCGGACCTCAACTCCACAGCCCCGGAGCACCCGACTCTCACTCACTCACGGTTCACCGATCGACCGACTTGGGGCCCTTGACCTTGAACATCAAGGCAGTGTTACGGTACACAACACAACCGTCCAGAAAAAAAGGAAAGAAAAAAGTCCAACAACTGCGAAAAGGAAACGGGTAGTCCAAAAACCCAGGGACAAAATAAACGGTCACCTCGCTCCATTCGAAGGATCTCTTCCCGCAGCGCCGCTCCCGAACACATCGCACCAACCAACCAACCAACCACCATCGTCCTATATTCTCGTTGCCCTTTCATACTTTGCAGTACTTAACCAAAACCGCCGACCCGCTTTCGTCCCCCTCGGAGGAAGCGACAGCCGTCGGAACATCACAACACTGCAAAGCTCACCAAGCGCCGTTCGCCTTGGCCGGTCCCCCGTCTCCCTAACCTTTTCGTCTCTCATCTTCAGCGGCACAGCTACTAGCTATATCTCACCTCTTCGCCCTATCCGCCACAACGAGCTCCACCAGTTGACCTCGTCTCTTTTTTTCCTTTTTTTCTTCCCCATTTTCTTTTCTTACCCGTGGCAAAGCATCGCAGGGCCGAAGCTCACACACCATCTTCGCTTCCCCTCACACCCTTTTCCTCTCCCGCTCTCCCACCATCAGACGCAGGACGGACGAATTACAGTAGTGTGTTGACGACTCCCATCATCGGTCATCCTCTATGCCGTGTTTGACAAGGCCACTCAGACGCACTGTCAAGATGCAGCTCGACCACAGCTTTCGCAACATCTACTCGCGGGTATACCGCATCATGGGTAAGGAGAAGAAGCAAGACACAAAACGGATCGAGATTGTAAGTTGAGACCCGTGCCTTGCGAATGACGGAACCCTAGAACTAACCCGTTCGTCTCCAGTCAGCACCATTCAATTTCCAGCATGTCAACGCCACACTAGCCGGTATCAGCCCTGAGCAGTAAGTGCTCCCACCCCCCACGCGTTGTGTCATGTCATTTTACTTACAAGGCAATCCCAGGGTCTCCGTCTTGAGGGAACAAGCAGCCGCCAGCCGCATCGGCATCGCGGACCCAGACCCGACAGAACTCGGCTACGCCCACGACGAAGGGTTCGACTCGGACGCCAGCTCGTCCTACTCCCCTCGCTACCGGTCATCCTCCGCCGCCGCCCTGGCCCGCACCTCGATGCTTCCCGAGTTGGAAGACTACGCCTACTACTACAACCGCCGGAGGGCGACCTCCGTTTCCTCCCCGAGGCGGTACACGAGGGGTCCCGGGTCGGTCTCCTCTACGTCGTCTAGGCGGTCCACCGTGTCGCGCCAGTCGGTTCGCCCCGGTTCACCCCTTTTGCCAGCTTCGGCTTCCACTTCGGCATCCCCGCGGCGGCGAACCGGTGTCCGGCAATCCGTTGGGCCAGGGCCCCTTCTGGGGATGTACGCCGCCGCTTCGAACCGGATCTAGATCTAGTTTCGGAGGCTTCGCTTCGACTGAGACACTTGACGTGTTTGTATGATATGATGTTAACTTGATACACTGATGGAAAGCGCCGGAGCAGGATTGGGACGGACGGGACGGGACGGTTCTGGGGATGGTTTTGGGTTTCACGCAGCAAAAGTCATGTGCTTGAAGGGAAATCAGAGGACACACAGGGCGCTGGCGTTTGGATGGCAAATAGGGGATACTATAGACTGCGGGAGAGAGCATCGGGTTTCTGGCGTTGCTTTTGATTTCGCATTTGGAGTCTGGGCATGCATAGATAAATAGGCGTTACTTAGACATGGGCAGGGCCCCGGGATGACCAGCAAGGCGCAGGCCAGGCGCGAGGTCGAGGTCGTGAACCCGCCGCACACGGCCACCGCCAAGTAATAATACAATTTGAAAGCGTTTGAGTTTCTCGAGTGCCAGCCCGGACGGCTTGAAGGTGGCCTGCGAAGGTTAAATGCTCCACGATCTTGGTCCAGAAACCCAGCGCAAAGTTCGACATCATGCAGTGCGTCGACAAACAGACAGTATGACATTGTCTTGGCCAAAGCCATCCAGGATTTAAGTAGTGTCGTCAGAACGGCCTCGGTAACGAGGGAGCCTGGCGAGAGAGCGATTGAAAAAGCAGCTTCGTACCCTGGTATTGCAATACCGTCCGACAATTTCAGATCATACGGTCCCTCCGGAGTTGATGAAGAGAGGAGGGGGCTCGACTGTACAATCCTGTGGCCCATTTGGCGCTTCGGCCAGCGCTTTGACGGGGTTGCCCTGGTGGCTTGTTGCTGTTCTGACGTCCCAATGGAGATGCTGGCAATCTGCAGTCGGGTTTCGGTGCTCATCACTACTCGGCACTTCGGCCGGTCCATATCTGTTCTGCATCCTTCCAGAAGTAGTAGACTGCTGAGTTCAAGTGCAAAATAAAATAGGGATCCTATAAAATACGGTACGGAGATGTGACTGAAGTTGGATGAACAATATCTGCCTCGATGACTAAGAGACAGATCGCGGCCAGTGGGTCGCAAGTACAGTACCTATTTCGGCAGATCGACACCGACAATGGTCGCATGGGAGGAACCGCCCCGAGATCCATTCGTCATGCTTCACATGCCGTCATATCCCGTATATTTCTTCCTCCATCCCTCACCACGTGCCAAATTACGTTACAGAGTAAGGTAATTACCTACTCCCACTTCGCAATTACCTAGTGCATAGTCCCTGAAATCCGGGTGACAAGAATGCCGTTATGCTAGCGTGAAGTGCCGGCCACGGGTCGCAACGGCGGGTGTTTACAACGATGAAAGAGAGCGAAATGAAGCCATACCCCATGTGCTATGCCAATTATCGTGATCGACAAAACAAACTCGGAGTCGACAAGAGTTGGGGCCCCAGAAAACAAAACCGATCGATCTTGATGGCGGACGGGGAAAGGGACGGGGACCGGAAGGGCCGGCAACTCATGGGGGGCGAAATAAACCAAGCGGACGTCGGGAAAACCTAGAATGCCGCTCCGTTGTCTCCGTTGTCTCCGTCTTCTCCGTTTACTCCGGTGACTAATATTGATATTCGGGCATGAGCATACATAATAATACTCCGTATTCACAAGAAGTGTCGCGGTTTATTTTCGTGGTGCCGTGTCGGGGTCCATGTGACTCTCTGTGACTCTACAACGTACTGAGCGTGGGAGGGAGGAGTGGGGCCTTCTGAAGAGGATTGGTAAGCCCCAAATTTCCAGGGCGGACGTGTAAGTACCTATACCTACGGTGTTATGGCACTGGTCGCGAGGCCTCGGTCTGTTTGTTAGAGGAAGATTATGCGTGTGAATTCAACATCTCAAGCACTTCATGACCAGACCCTGATATCTGGGTTCAAGCCAACGGATTTGATTGCAAGAGCCGCCTCAGGAGGGCACACACATTACCGTTGTATGCCCTCTGGACCGGGGACTTCGTGATTTATGCCCCCGGCAAGGAGAGAACGGCACGATAAATTACGGGCGGCGTGTCGCTCGGACCTAGCGAACCTTCGAGAAGCTCGCGCAGAGATTGTCAATCTGGAATCGTGTAATCGGCGATACCTACTTAATCTCTCGTGTGGGTTCTATTTCTGACTTGTGTTGACGACAGTACGGGGTAGGTAGCATGGTAGACCTCGGTTGAATATCTGGAGTTCAAAGGATCTGCCGATTGTCACGTCGCGATGTGCAGAGTAGGAAGTATCTCAATAAGAGGAAGCACCTCCAGCGAGGGAGCCAAAATTTTGGTAACCGGCTCCAAGAGCACGGTACCGATACTGGCTGGGGTTGTCTCCTTTGCTCCATTCCGGCATCCTTCCCACTGACAGTCACTGATAGCCCATTGGTCCGGTCTACTTCCCAGCCCGACGGGTGGGTTTCGGCCAGGCTAGAGCCCCTCAGCCAACGTCACAGGATGCAACACCATTCCCTACCAGGAATGGCGTGGCCGTTCGGCAGCTGCTCCCCGGCATTTTAGATGGGGACCGTCGCGTGAATTCCCTATGCGGGTGTGCCATCCCAGTTATGGTCATAGCCTACAGTCGGACGGATACAACGTACGAGTTTGACGTCGTCATCCATCTGACTCCCCATTGTAGCCTAGCATTGCTAGAGCCAGGTACCTATCCGTACTGAGAACCTTAACACCGAGCTGCCTCGGGTTGGATGACAGGACAGCGGGGTAGGTAATTGATAAGAAGAGGTGCAGTAATTGCGCGGTACCAGTACCGTGGAGGGGCCACGCTGCTGATGACACGCGGGGCAGCTTGATGAAGGAACGCTTTAACGCAGCCACTCTTGTTTTGCATATGGCATCGGGTCAAGTCGGGCCACGTCGCATGGGTTTGAAAAAGGCGCACAGTGATGAAGCTGGTAACGTGGTAGAGCTCGAGAAAAGAAAACGCATCGATGGTTACAACTCGCACATTTTGCCGATATTTATTTGTTTTGTTAGCCGTTCGTATCTCGGCTATTGGGAGCCGTAATCTGGAAAAGCAAAAGCAAAAGCGAAAAAGAAAAAAAAAAGAGAAAAAAAAAAGAGAAGAAGAAGAGGAAGAAGAAACAGATCGACTCGATGAAGGTACCAATTCACCTCGGAAAAAGCAAAGTCGAGTGGAGATGATTTGACTAATTAGAAAGAACTATGGAGTACTTGAAATGAGAGGAGTCTAATATGGAGGAAAAGGTACACGTACTTTAGTTTAATGTAGTGTTTAATTCGTACCTACTGACTGCGAGGGAAGTTCCGGGTCCACCCATGTATTGGTCTGTGACCTTTCCGGGTCCACGCAAAAAATTTCCCCTGGACCGGGAAGGAGCCCACCATGTACCACGAGTCAACGACTCGTTCCTTCCCTCCCGGGATCGATCCCGCTGCCTCGAGCCTTCCCTCTCTGAAGTTGTTGCTCATTCCTGCAGATATCTCCCCCCGAACATTTGCTTAGATTTTCTTTCTCCCTTCCATTGTTCATATCCCAGCATTTCCTCCACTTACCTTGCATTTCCCCTTCCCCTTTCCCCCCTTCTTTAGACTCATCACAGTCGTTCTTCCAACATAATCCGGTATCAATACCCTTTTTTCGAGATCGCGCGTTTGTTTGACGGCTTCGGGGCTGTCAGATGAACCTGCATTCGCTAATATTTCCCCCGTTCCCCGTAAGTCGCACCCACTCTTCCCTCGCATCTTATGATGATCGGGTGTCGTCAGATCATTTTGGCGGCGAAAACACACCACCTCTGGACTGTCCATTGTCGCCGTGCAATTCTCCCTTATCCACCTATTACAGACAACTGAGACTGACTATGTCCTCTCAGCCCCCTTCTCGTCCACCCGCCTAAATGCCCACCATCTTCTCCAACCTTCACCAGGCACTCTTCCGACAAGGAATTGCAAAGTCTCTAGGCCACGGTTACGCCCAGTCTCTCGTCGCTGTCACCCACCCGCATAACCTCAACGCCCAGAACCGACCTTCATTTGCCCGTCGCCACTCCACCCGCTTCGGCCGCTTCCAGTCTCTCCAACAGTTCCAGTCTGCCTTCAGCACCGACAAGACCGCCACCAACCTCTCGCTTGATCTTCGCAGCGAGAGGAATCTTGCCAAACATGGAGGGCTAGATGCCTACTTCGAGCACCTGCAGAAGAAGCAGGCTGCTGGCGAAGACGTAGAGAAGGAATGGACCCAGTTCGAGTTCCAGCGCCAGATCGAGTGGAAGCCGACTCCCGCTTCTGTCCTCACCAGCGATCTTGGCGGGCACCATGAGCTTCCGACAGAGAACAAGGCAGTCACCCAGGATGGAAGGGCGTCGCCGACCCCTTCGGCTGTTCCGACGGATGCCCAGGCTGCCCTGGCCCACATCGACGCCGCTCTTGAAAAGGAGCTCGAGGCGAGGAACTTTCAGCAGGCCTTGGAAGAGGCCCTCGAAGAGTCCCTTCGCTCTGGCACACCCATTGATCCCGTTGTTCTCTCTCGGACGCTGACGCCCGAAGCTGAACGATCTCGTAGCCCCGCCAACGTAGCCCGATCCGTCACCCCGCCTACTCTCGCCCGGCAGTCGCAGGCCTACGCCGATCATCTCCTCAAGCTTGCCGAGAATGGCCGCTGGGCGGAGATTCCGGCTGTGTTCGAGGCCATGTTGGTGGCTGGCGTCCGGCCTGCTGCCGGCGCATACAACGCGCTGCTCATGGCTCGGATCCAGCTTTGCGCCGACAGAAACGAGATCGTCACCAATATTCGCGATGTATACACCCACATGCTCCGCCAGAAGACCGCCCCCGACAGCGATACGTACAATATCCTCGTCGGCTTGCTCGCTTCGCGCTCTCTCGAGGTTGCCGCCTTGAAGAGGGATCTTGAGGCCAAGCGGGTCCGATTCGGCGGCATGGACGAACCTGGCAAGTTCATGCTCGCCTCGCACGAGTATGACTATGCCATCCTCTCCGAGGACGATCCCCTCGCCTGGGCCATGAAGATCTTCGAGAACTCGGTGTCCTCGTATCGCGCCGCCTACACGGCCGAGTCGTACACCCAGCTGATCACGGCCTGCGCCCGCGCTGGCCGTCCCTCCGACATGCTACGCCTCTACGAGCACATGGAGCTCAACCGGGTGACCCCCTACGCCGCCATCTTCCCCGCCATGATCACGTCATTCGCCGCCTGCGGTGATCTGATCAGCGCTGTGGAGTGCTACGACGAGTACCGCTCCCTCGCCATTACTCATGACAGCGGCGAGGAGTCCATCATGGACCGCCTGGACTCGGAAGTCTACGCAGCTGTCATCGGCGCCTATGTCATCTGTGACAAGGTGGAGGGTGCCATGAAGTTTTACGAGAAGATCGTCAATGAGTACGGCGCTCGTGCCGCCGACATCAAGGATGCCCTCATCAGCGCCGGCTTCGTCAAGGCTTTCGTCGACCGAGGCATCTTCCAAGACGCCCTGCAGTGGGCCCAGATCATCGAGGCGGCCAGCGACGCCCGGGTAACCGCCATGAACACCGTCGCCACTGGTGCCGCCGACCATGGCGATAAGCTCACGGCCATCGCTGCCTTTGCCAACGTCCCTACCGACGCTTCTCAGGTTGCCACCTCTGCCATGGCTTTGGTGGCCCTGAGTGTCCGGGAGGGCGATGTGGCCTCGGCTGCGAGGTACTGGCACGTTCTCGCTAGTCCCGATATGCAGGTTACGCCCGCTTTCATCGAGCCCACCGCCATGTTTGCCGTCGCCATGATCGGCTCCGGGCAGGTCGCCGAGGGCTTGGCGCAGTCCGAGGCCATGTTCCAGCGCATCCGCGCCGCGAGCCCGGACAGCGGTGACTGGATCGAGGAAGGCATCGAGTTCATCAACCGATACATGGTCTCCCGGGGCATTACCGATCCGCGCGAAATGGCCTCGCAGGTGTCCAGCGTGCCCCAGGCCTCGTTTGCCAACTCCCCGTTCACGCCGTCTGCCACTGTCTCTAGCTTTGAGGACACGTTCGACCCGTACGCGCACACCACCGATTTCAAGGGTTCGTCTATGATTTCGGACGAACTCGAGGGCAGCCATGGCCGTAAGGGTCCTCGTCTCAACGAGGCCCTGACACGGTTCCGGAACATGCGCCGCACTGGCCGTCATCCCCGGTACATCACCTACGCCAAGCTCATCTCAGCGGCAGCCCGTGAGAACAAGATGGATCTGTGCCATGAGATTCTGGCCATGGCTCGCACTGATGTGCCCCTACTGCCTCAGTATGCCATCGTCTGTTACGGCTGGTCCTCGATCCTCGACGCCATGGTCGGGGCCTGCCTGACCACGGGCGACCGCCATATGGCCGAGCAGTTCCACCAGGAACTTTTCGCCATGGGCTCGGCCCCTTCGGCCAACACTTTCGGTCTGTACATCACCACCCTAAAGGAGTCCACGAAGACCTTCGACGAAGCGACCGAGGCGGTCAAGATCTTCCACCGCGCCAAGGCTGAAGGAGTCGAGCCCAGCTCGTTCCTGTACAACGCGCTGATTGGCAAGCTCGGCAAGGCTCGCCGCATCGACGACTGCCTGTTCTACTTTGCCGAAATGCGGGCTCTGGACATCAAGCCCACGTCGGTCACGTACGGGACCATCGTCAACGCGCTCTGCCGTGTCAGCGATGAGAAGTTCGCGGAGCAGCTCTTCGACGAGATGGAGGCGATGCCCAACTACAAGGCGCGGCCGGCCCCCTACAACAGTATGATGCAGTTCTTCCTGACCACCAAGCGCGACAAGAGCAAAGTCTTGGACTACTACGGCCGCATGAAGGCGCGCGGCATTTCGCCGACGGCCCACACCTACAAGCTTCTCGTCGACACGCACGCCACCCTGGAACCGGTCGACCTCGCGGCGGCCGAGTCGGTACTGGAGGAGATTCGGGCCTCGGGACAGAAACCCGAGCCGGTGCATTACGCGTCGCTGATCCACGCGAAGGGCTGCGTGCTCCACGACTTGGAGGGCGCCCGGAAGGTGTTCGACTCTGTCATGCGGGACCACGCGGTTCCGGCGCATTCCAGCCTATTTCAGGCGCTGTTCGAGGCCATGGTCGCGAACCACCGTGTGGCGGAAACGGAGCCGGTGCTGGGCCTGATGCGCCGTCGCGGTATCGAGCTGACTCCGTACATCGCCAACACGCTGATTCACGGCTGGGCGGCGGAGAAGAACATTGACCGGGCCTATGCGATCTACAATGCCGTCGGCATGCACAAGCGCGAGCCTAGTACGTACGAGGCCATGACGCGGGCCTTCCTTGCTACGGGGGAGCGTGAGAAAGCCAAGGCCATCGTGGGCGAGATGCTCTCCCGGGGCTACCCCAGCGCCGTGGTTAACAAGGTGCTCGAGCTCCTGGGGGGCGGCGGCGGCGGAGACGATGTCATTGCCATGGCTTGAATGGCGGCTATACGTACCTCGGCCGGCCTCCTCAGTTGACTTTTCTTGAGCTGGCACTGCTGGGTCACCAGCAAAGCTCTACCAGATTTGTTTTTTCGACCGCATTTCCTTTGTTTTGGCCCTCGTCTGCCATATTTGATACCCCATGAGTAGAGTGTTTCAGCGGACCGCATAAAAGGGAGGCAAAGATTTCGGGGTGTCTTTTCTTGGCACGATGAGTGGCATGTTTGGTTTTTCTTTTCCATTATACTTTTTTTCTATTTTGCACAGAGCGCAGCGAAGGCGTCTGTCAGACGTATTTTGCTTCTCCTTTTCTGTTTTCCTTTTTTCCTTTTTTCCTTTTTTCCTTTTTTCCTTGTGTTACATATTGCGGGCTCTGTTTACCGCACTGGTGGTATTGGTTCGGCGTTTTGGCACTAAAAGACAAACAAAAGACATGGTTTTGGGGTGGCCGGGTATTTCGAAGAATGATATTGCTGGGGATTGAAAAAGGAATCTGATAGACACATCCCCACTACGCATTGGCGAGGGGCCTCGGAAGTAGGGCGCGAAGCATACAGAGGATCAATCAGTTCAAGGAAAGGAAATAGTTACGCGGGACCAGGGGAGACGCTATTCGGATTTCACCTAGACATGACAAGGCTGATGTTTGATCCTATTTGCTTGGTAATATACCGATGAGACTCGTCATACACTTTGTTGAACTTGAACCTTTCCCATCTCGAGTTGAAGAATCTGAACGTTTCCTATCTTGAGTTGATGAACTATGCGATTCACTTGCTGTCTCTCACAGCGCCTACCATGATGAGTGCTCGCAGTGAGCGGACATACAACAACCAGCGGGTTTAGCTCAGTTGGGAGAGCGTAGCACTGAAGATTCGCAGAGGTTCTCCACTGGAATCAGAATATGCTAAGGTCGTGTGTTCGATCCACACAAACCGCAGTTCTTTTTTTCTTTTGGTTCTTTTTTGTGGCCTTTTGAAATTTTGCCCGCTTCGCACGTGGGTCGCGAGGCGTCGTCGGTGAATAATGGGAAGTAGAAATTAGTCAGCAACCTTTTGTTACACACTGTCCTGTCTCACTGTGTCTTTAATTACCCCCGCGATGCCCTCCAACAATCTCCCCTGATATTCATGACGGTTTGTTTATCGTGGCCACATCCGTTGCTGCTTCTTCCAAGGTCCAACTTACGATTCTTCACTAGTCGACACCCAACACCAGGGCCCTCTCTTTTCTCTTCGCCATGGTCCTCTCCACGGATCCGCCTGTTGGGTCATCACCTCCCCCTGTGCAGCCGACAACGGCCGTGTCTGCACCCGGAAAAGTACTCCTCGCAGGAGGTTACCTGGTGCTGGACCGCGGGTACACTGGACTCGTTTTCGGGCTGAGTGCGCGCATCAGCGTTATCGCGGCTCCCATCACCACGGAACCGGGCGTCCACCTGGCTGAGATTGTGGTGCAGAGCCCGCAGTTCATCGACGCGACGTGGCGGTATGGCTTTCACTTGGCCGAGCAGGAGGGCGGCATAACCGTGACACAGCTGCACGTGTACGTATACCGTTGCTGTCATTGATTTCACTTCACATGCTCTCGGTATTCTTGACCCGTACTCACAAACTCTCACCAGTGGCTCCAAGATTTCACGCAACCCCTTCGTCGAGACAACCCTCACATACGCGCTCACCTACATCCACCACGTGAGCCGCGACGACCAAACCCACAGCCTGGCCTCGACTCAGCTCACCATCCTCGCCGACAACGATTACTACTCCCTCCCGTCCACCGCCACCCGCTCTACATCCGACGAACCCGCCGCCCCGAAAGGCCGTTTCGCCCGCTACCCGCACACCCTCTCCGAAGCCCACAAGACGGGCCTCGGCTCCTCCGCCGCCCTCGTCACCTCGCTCACCGCCGCCCTCCTCTCGCACTACCTCCCGACTTTGCTCTTCGACCCGGCCAGCGCGGCGGGGGAGCAGACGCTCCACAACCTCGCGCAGTCGGCCCACTGCGCCGCGCAGGGCAAGGTAGGGTCCGGGTTCGACGTCGCGGCCGCCGTGTTCGGGTCGTGTCGCTACCGCCGGTTTTCCCCCTCGCTGCTCTCCGACCTCCCTGCGCCCGGGTCTGCGGGGTTTGCGGCTGCGCTGGCGCGGCGGGTGGATGGCCATAAGGGGTGGGATACGGAGGTGAGGAAGGAGGGGGCGGTGATGCCGAAGGGGGTGGTGCTGCGCATGTGCGATGTGGATTGCGGGAGCCAGACGGTGGGGATGGTGAAGAAGGTCCTTGCGTGGCGGGCGGCGGAAGGGGAGGGGAGCAAGAAGCTGTGGGATGCGCTGCAAGAGAGGAATGAGGCTTTGGCGGACGTGTTGGGGAGGGGGGACACGGGGGAGATTCCGGGGGCTTTGGCTGCGGTGCGGGAGCTTGTGAGGGAGATGGGGACGGCGAGTGGGGTCCCTATCGAGCCGGAGAGCCAGACTGAATTGCTGGACGCCTTGGGGGAGGTGGATGGTGTTTTTGGAGGTGTTGTTCCCGGGGCGGGCGGGTTTGATGCCCTGGCTTTGCTTATGAGGGATGACGAGGAGACGGAGAGACGGGTGGAGGCGTTTCTGGAGGATTGGAGTCGGAAGAAGGACGCTAGGGTAAAGCTTCTTGCCGTCAAGGGTGAGGTGGAAGGTGTGAGGGCAGAAGATTTGAGCGTTTATGCCGGGTGGCTACCATGAGGAGGTATGTGGTGTTGAACTGTTGATCACATTTACATGGGACTATACAGCCGGTGTTGACTGAGATGTATTTCTGTAAACAAACAGAAGGGCATGCATGAAAAGATACCTCAAGAAAGGGCATTATCTTAGTGAGAATCATCCATGTCTTTTTGCCAATATTCACAACTTTTCAACCATGAAATCCGGCCATTTTATCACAAGTCTGTCGGATCCGTAGATCTTTGTACGGTGTGTGCTCGGTGTACCGGGATTGGAGAGTTTGGCCGTGCAGTGCATACACTGTAAAACACTGTGTAGATAAGAATCTTGTGTTATCGCGATAAGATAACCCACGGCCTCGAGCCTTTTTTTTTTTTTCTTCCATAGGGCAAAGTTGAACCCATCACCTGCTGAAGACCAGCACACGACGTCTCTTCCACGACACCCCTCTCCTCACAATGGCGGACGACGGTATGATCCTGAATTTCTCCCTTGGGGATGTTCCACTTAAGCCCCAGGTGAAGAAGATTCAGGGCGGGAAATGGCGGGATCGACTGAAGGCGCAGCGCAACGCCAACAGAGGCAGCGAATCCAACTCGTCCACATCTTCGCCGTCCCTCGACACAAAGTCGGCATCGTATACACCGCGTTCCGGTGGGCAGAACATCGAGGGTCAGTCGGACATCCAGGAGAGGCCGGCAAAGAGACTCCGTGCTGAGCCTCCCAAGCCCTCGGCCTACCAAACTGGCAAGCTGCCTCCGGGTAGCATCGTCATCGGGAAACGCGAAGGCGCCTCTCTGTCACAACCTCACCCTCACCCTCACCAACCGTCTCACCACCCTCGCCCCCCTAATGCCTCTGGTCACGTCACTTCAAGGCTCTTTACTTCCAATCCTACGGCGCGCACCGTCTTCGACGATCAACCCAAAACCGAAGAGGAGGAGCCAGCCGAACCGTCCAATGCCCCCCTCTCCGAAGGGGCGGCGAGTTTCCATGCTCTCGGCATCTCGCGGCGTCTAGCCCAGAAGCTGTCGGGCAAGGTCCAGCTCAAAGCACCGACGGCCATCCAGGCCAAGGCCATCCCGCAACTCATCACCGACGACAGCGACGCCTTCCTACAAGCGCAGACGGGCTCCGGCAAGACGTTGGCATACCTGCTGCCCATCCTGCAACGCATACTTTCCGTGGAGGGCCAGCTGCGCCGTGACTCGGGACTCTTCGCCATCATCATGGCGCCCACGCGCGAGCTCTGTCGCCAGATCGACGTGGTGCTGGCCAAGGTGTTGCCCCCCTGGCTCGTGAGCACCACGGTCATCGGCGGCGAGAGCAAGCACTCGGAGAAGAGCCGGATACGCAAGGGCGTCAACATCCTCATCGCCACGCCGGGCCGTCTGACCGATCACCTGCAGCACACCAAGGCCCTGGACGTCGGGACGGTGCGGTGGTTGGTCCTGGACGAAGGCGACAGGCTCATGGAGATGGGGTTCGAGGACGACCTGCGGGAGATTGTCGCCAAGATTCGCGAGAAGCCGCTCGATGGCA
This sequence comes from Sodiomyces alkalinus F11, assembly GCF_003711515.1. NCBI lineage: Eukaryota > Fungi > Ascomycota > Sordariomycetes > Glomerellales > Plectosphaerellaceae > Sodiomyces > Sodiomyces alkalinus. The sequence goes on along the minus strand of NW_021167079.1, from coordinate 758,388 downwards.
AAACGAAGAACGGCGTCTCCCTCGAGGGCTTGCCGAAGCGCCGCGTCACGGTGCTCTGCTCGGCGACGATGAAGATGGACGTGCAGAAGCTGGGGGAGATCAGTCTCAAGGACGCCGTGCACATCTCGACGTCGGAAGAAGACGAGGCGAAGGGCGAGGGCGGCGAGGGTGATCAGCAGGTCGTCTTCTCCGCGCCCGCGCAGCTGAAGCAGTCGTTCTACATTGTTCCGGCCAAGCTGCGCCTGGTGACGTTGATATCGCTCTTGAAAGCAACATTCCTCCGGCGCGGTTCTGTCATGAAAGCCATCGTCTTCATGTCGTGTGCCGATGCGGTTGATTTTCATTTCGATCTTCTCAAGCAACCTGCATCATCCAATGCCGAAGAGGGCCAGCATTCTACATCCAAACCTTCTTCCTCCTCCTCTTCCTCCTCCTCCTCCTCGACCTCTCCCCCATCTCTCACTGCCAACACCGTCGCCCCGGCCGCCTACGTCTCCTCGTCCGCCAATCCCAACGTCCTGCTCCACAGACTACACGGATCCCTCCCGCAACCCGTCCGCACCGCCACCCTCGGCGCCTATTCCCAATGCAGCGACTCTTGCATCCTGATCACAACGGATATATCGTCCCGAGGTCTCGACGTCCCCTCCGTCGAGCTCGTCATCGAATACGACCCTGCCTTCAGCTCCGACGACCACCTCCACCGGATAGGTCGTACCGCACGAGCCGGCCGACCGGGCAAAGCCGTCCTCTTCCTCCAACCGGGCTGCGAAGAAGGCTACGTCGAGCACCTCGCCTCCAGAGCGGGCGCGTCACACAAGGCGGAATCGTACGAAGGCGTCCTGCACAAGGGCCTCTCGCTGCACATGCCCTTCCCCGTCGCCCACACGGACGCGAAACCGATCGCCGAGGACAGCCGGTCCTTCTCGCAGCGGGCCGAGGCGCTGCAGCTGCACCTGGAGCAGAGGCTCCTCTCGCCCGGCGGGAAGAGCCTGCTCGAGGCCGCGAGGAAGGCGTTCCGGTCCCACGTGCGGGCGTACGCGACGCATGTCAAGGAAGAGAGGAAGTTCTTTGACATGCAGGAGCTGCATCTCGGCCACTTGGCGAAGAGTTATGCCCTGCGCGAGGCCCCGACCGGGGTGGGTAGGGGTGGTGCCAAGGAGGGGAAGAAGGCGGCGTTGAAGGAGGCGGCGAGGAAGAAGCGGAAGCATGGGGATGGGGAGGGTGGCGGCGGCGGCGGCGGTGGTGGTGGTGATAGGTTTGATGCGGAGGATGATGATGATGAGGAGGCTAGAGAGAGGGAGAGGAGGATGAGGATGAAGATGAAGTCGGTTATGGATGCTGCTGGGGAGTTTAATATTGGGTAGACGGTTTGTTTTACGTGGTTATCAGTGTTGTGAGTGAGGTGGGTGTATAAGCGAGCGGAACGAGAGATGACCATTTCTTTCCCCTGAGATGACGCATGGTATCTATTTGCTACCCAGGAATCCATCTGTCCCATCCCCCTAGCCTTATTTCTCGTGATATAGCGGATTATCGTTGCAAGTATAATCACTTACTCCCCCCCCCCCCCCTGAAAGTTCATACTATAACCTCCCGTCTTCTCGTCCTTTACCATCTGAAAGTTATTGGTGCTCAGTCCAAAAGGCTTCAGGATCCCATTCCCCAGCTAAAGGATTTTTCAGAAAAGACGAATGATTAGTGCCACGGATGTCAGGAAGCAGAGGGAGGTAACGTCAAAGAGGGCTCTCTACAACTTGACAACTCACCTCCTTGAGCTTGCCCCACATCTCAGCCGTCTCTGCCTCCTGGGCTGCCTTCGTACGGGGCGGCAGCGTCCTCAGCTGCGTCTTCACGAGCTTCGCATCAGCAGGCGTCAGATTCGGCATCTGCTCGAGCAGCTTGTAGTCCTCCTCGGCACCAGCCAGGTTCGCCCACCCCCCTTCCTCGCTCCGTGCCCTCGCCCTGCGCAGGAGAGCCTTGGCCCGGATCCGGAGTACGTCCTCCCGGCGTTTTTGTCTCGCCGCCTCTTCCGGATCTCCCTCCGTCTCGGGAGGGGCGGTGGCCGCTTTCCCGGCTCCGGCGGAGATGATCTCCTCTTCGACCTCTTCCTCTTCTTCCTTCGCTTTGGCTTTGGCTTTGGCTTTCGCGGCCTCGTCGGCTTGGAGGGCCTCTTCCTTCTCCAGACGGTCCAGGCCGTCGAGGGCCGAGGTGGCGGCCGAGATGGCGTCTTTCCACTGGGCGAGCTTCAGGTGACAGGCGGCGATGTTGGAGCGGAGGACGGCCAGTTCGTAGTCGAGGTAGTTGGGGCAGACGGCGACGGCATCGTCGTATTTGGATATCGCCTGTTCGTACTTGGCGGAGGCGAAGAGGGAGTTGGCTTCGGTTTTGTTGGCGTTGGACTCGGCTACGAGGGTCTGAGTAGGTCAATATAGTCAGTGTAGAGATCATGACGTTTAGAGAAAGAAAGGAAGGAGAGATGACTGAGCTGACAACAGTTGAAGATGGTTCGTATCATGTCGTTGTTGGAGGAATGGGCGCAATTATATCAAGCTGAGTGTTTCCCACGTACCGCTTCTTCTTCGGGAGAGAATTTAATTTGGGCTTCTCCTTCTCTTGATTCCGCATCTTTCTGGTTATCCAGAGAGCTGGGTCTCTTCCCCTCGGTTGGAAAAGTCATTTTGTGTCTAGACCCCCAATGACCACTCCTACACCTTGTGACGCCAGTGACGTTGGGAGCGGATGAGAGAGACGGACGTGGTGTGCGTAGAGTGCAGTGATGAGTAATACAAAAGTGAACTCCTCCGATAAGAGGGTATCTGGTATAGTATGTTATCAGTCTATGTTTATATCGAAAAGCCCTCTTACAAGGATAACGACCCCTCCTCCGCGTTTACCTCGGACTCGGCATCAAGATCCGACTTCAATTGAGGTCTTGATACTCCTTGATACTCAGCAGACAACGTCCACCGTTACATCCCGCCTCCTCTTCCCCAAATAGAACCACGTTGCGTGACTTCAGTCTTTATCTTAAGATCATATAAGTTTATAAGTGCTGGTCCACTATTGAAACGAAGGCCCCTTGAACTCTGAGAATCAGAACCCATAACTTATCTTTCACCTTCACTCGATAGTATATCTTTAGATCTCTCTCGCCGGCTGCCTACATAACTCTCACAATGGCACCTCGTACCGAGTAAGTCAGTCTGTCTCTACAAAAAAAAAAAAAGAAGAAAAAGAAGAAAAAGAAGAAAAAAACACCCCATAAGGGGCCAGAAGGCCGGCTGACAGAACCCTCAGCTTCCCACCCGTCAGGGCCTGCCTGTTCGACATGGACGGCCTCCTCCTGGACACAGAAGACATCTACACCAAATGCGTCAACGTCATCCTCGACCGCCACGGCAAACCCCAACTCCCCTGGTCCGTCAAAGCCCGCCTACAAGGCCGCCCCGGCCCGGCCGCCAACGCCATCTTCCACAATTGGGCCCAGCTCCCCATCCCGCCGGAACAGTTCACCGCAGACCTGTCCGCCATCCAAGCCGCGCATTTCCCATCCTCACAGCCCCTGCCGGGCGTCGTGCGGCTCCTCGCCGACCTAGGCCGGACCCGGTACTGGGCAGCCAAAAACCAGCAAGACAGCAAAACGACGACGACGACGACGACGACAACAACGACAACAACCGCCACGCAACCGAACCACGTCCACATCGCCCTAGCCACCTCCTCCCACTCCCAAAACTTCCACCTCAAAACCGCCCACCTGACCTCCCTCTTCTCCGTCTTCCCCACCCACCGCCGCGTCCTGGGCGACGACCCCCGCATCCCCGCCGGCCGCGGTAAGCCCCACCCGGACATCTTCCTCCTGGCCCTGCGCACCATCAACGACTCCCTGCCTGCCCACGAACCGCCCATCCGGCCGGACGAGTGCCTCGTCTTCGAGGACTCGGTGCCGGGCGTCGAGGCCGGACGCCGCGCCGGCATGCGCGTCGTCTGGTGTCCCCACCCCATGCTCGCCCGCGAGTACGCCGGGAGGGAGGCCGACGTGCTGGCCGGGCGCATCGGCGAGGCGGGTGACGATGCGGACCCGAATCAGGTGGGGGAGGTGGACGATGGGTGGGCCGAATACCTGCCTTCCCTGGAGGCCTTTTCGTACGAGAAGTATGGGGTTGTGGTGCCGCCTATTGAGGTGGAGACCGAGGAGTGTATGAGGGACCGGGTGGAGGACGCCGAGGTTGTAATCCACGCCAACTAGGGAGGGTAAAAGAAACATGTGTAGAGAGATGGTTGCAGTATTCGCACAAAATTATGGCTTGGCGAGAGCAGAGTGTGATGTGGTGATGGATGGATTGGAAAAACAGAACATGGCGTCGGCCACTTCTTTATTTATCTTCAAAAATGAAAGCCCGACTCAAATGACGACGGCATCGATTACAAGCTCAAAGAATATCCTGCGAGGAAAACGGGTTGGGGCGATTCGGCGGCCCATACCAGTTCTGACACGGTTGGTTCGGTCCTCCCAGTCCGCGGTCGATTATGGGGTCTGCTGCTGTCGTCCTTGCCCTCGTCGCCGCCGCCGCCGTCGTCGTCGTCGCAGTTGCAGTCCACCCCCATACCCGCTCGAGTTCGGCCGTGACGGTCCCCGGGTCCCAGCCGCTCGCCTTGTGAATTCGTTCCAGAATGTCAATGACCTCTTCTTGCTCCCGTGGGTTTGTCAACACGGGTCCGGCCACGGCCATGCACCGGGTGGCCACAGACGCTACGCCCCGGTCCTGGCAGTGTGCCGCGAGCCCACACACCTGTTGGGCATGGTGGAGCTGCAGTACACGCATCTCCTCAGACGCTCTGGCCGGTTCCACGGGGTTCGTCCGGGCCAGAAGACACTGGGCGGTGTGGTAAACGAGGCGGCCAATGACGGCGACGGGGTTTATCAGCCTGGTTCGGGGTCGGTCTGTCGTTAGCGAGACAAGCTACGATCGAAAGCGACAAAAGGGCAAGAACAAAAAGCAAAAGCAAAAGCACAGCAAGGGGAAACCCACCAGATATGGGGGAAGGATGATCTAGGCTCGGACTGCGACGGGTAGAGATAGCCAAACGGGCGCATGGTGCGAGGGCAGCTGGTGTTCCACCTATCGCACAGTCTCTTGAGCTCATGCCACTGACGGAGTCTGTTGGTGACACGGACCTGCTCATCATGCGGATTCCCTTCGGGGAACTTGGGCGTGGCAGCCCGGAAGTTGGCGACCTTGGCGACGATGTAGAAGATGCGTTGGGCCCATTCCTCCTCTTGCCCGGACGCCCCCGTTTCCGCTGTCGCCGCCACCGCGCCATTAAGCTCGCGTTGTGTGTCCGGGAAGGCAGAGAAATCCACACCCACATCCACGTCGAGACCCCAGTGGTCTGGGTCCCATGAGGTCTGCCAATCAAAGGCCAGGCAGCTGAGGACTTCCATGCCGACGTCGAGCCAAAAGCAGGCGGCGCCCATCCCGGTCGAGCGTGCGTCCCAGCCGCATTCCCGTATGAGAGCGCGGGCGCCGGTGATGTGGTTCATACAAACAGCCTGGCCCGGTTTCTCGGACATGATCTCGTAGGCATTGAGCACGACGGCGGTGGTGGCGCATTCGGCCGTGTTCCGGTCCGGGTTCTGCAGGCTGCGGAGCAGCTGGGTGGTGGCGGTGTCGTAGTAGTAGTGCAAGACCTTGTCGTGCTGGACGTCTGGGTGGGTAAGCGCCAGGTGCTTGACGCCGCAGGCCAGCAGGGCGTTGAGGAGCATGGGTGATTTGAGCGAGAGGTAAGGGATCAGGCGGCTGAAGTGCTTCCCCTTGTCGAGGGCGTCCATCCACACGGCTACTTCTTGGACGAAGATTTGCATGTAAAGCATCTCGTCGGCCGAGTTGAGGTGGTCCCGCTCACCGGCCACGGCCTTTTCGCTGGCGGGGGGAGTCATCATGCCGTCCCCGGCGACGTGGCCGTGACGCTGGACGACCCCTCTGCCTCTGAACGTTGGAGGCTGTCCAGTTGACAGCGGGGGTGCTATGGAGGCAGGGTTCGAGGGGCCGCTACTTCGATGAGCATGTTGTTGTGGTTGTTGTGATATTGAGGCGGCCTCCTGTGGGAAGGCAGTGAACTGGTGGTCTTGCAGGGGGTAACCGTAGGGCCCCGTGTGAGATGAGGGCTGCGGTGTGGGAAACGAAGGCTCGTTCTGGGGGGGAGGACAACGCGGCTCGGAAGTGAACATCTGAGACGAGTAGCCGTGCATGGGAGTAATGGCTGGAAGTGGAAGTGAAGGCATGAGAGGAAAGTTGTTGGCAGTGGAGTCCGGTGAAGGGTTGGAATCCGCGGGTTGGTGGTTATACTGTGTGTTGAGGTATGAGGAGGGGTGATGTTGATGTTGCTGCTGCTGCTGCTGCTGCTGCTGTCCGGGACTGGCGTTGACCTGTCGACCACGAGATGTCGAAGCATCTGGATCGGGTGGTAGGTGAGCATACCTCCTCAGACCACCCACGTAACCCGAGGCGATATGCCTAGATTCGTCGCGGAAACGCACTATCACTCAAGGTTAGTGAGCCTCGTCCTATATAATAATGGACAGACTACAGACCACATGCAGACAGACTTAGTCCGAGTTGAACATAGGCATAGGGGGGTCTCTACTCGTAAGGCTTCAACGTACCGGACCAGTCAGCGGATCGGGGAAGCGAAGGCGGCGGTTGGCCGACCTGTAAGTCTATGAAGTTGACTCGCAGCCCGCGCTTGCATTGTCTGTTGCTTTTGAGACAATGTAGACAGTCAGGGAACGCCTCGTCGCATTTAAGATGGCGTTTTCTGCATGTTAGACAACCTGTCCGCACTCGTTTGGATTTGGAGGGAGTAGTGGAGGGAGTGGTGGTGACAGTGGCAGCGGCAGCGGCAGCTTTCTGGGAAGGTGAGGTGCAGCGAAGATCGCGAGTCGGGATCAGAGACATGACGCCGCTGCCGCTGCCTCTGCGGCTGCCCTGCCGATTCGGAATGTGAGAGCTAGGAAGGTTCATGATAGTAAACTGGGCAGTCGGTTGAGGTGAGACTGGCCAAGATATATCACCCCGACGGCCAGAGATGAGAGGCATGCATCAGCCGCGCCAAAGTCGGGGTTGAGCCGATGGTTGAGCTGAGGATATGATCGAGGTGTAAGGATGAGAATGAGTGCCGAGTGGTAGTTCGCGTAGTTCGTGACGGTGCGTAAGTTGTAACAGATTGAATCAAAGTGCAATGCTGATGACGGAGCAGAGTAAATTACGACTTCTGAAGCCTGGTTTTAGTCGGGCCTCATGTCGACGTGGGCTATACAATAGCCTTTTTCTTTCGTTTTCCTTCCCTGTCCATGAGGGTGACGATGGTGATGATGAAGAGTTGAAGAGTTGGAGAGTTGTTGGAGGGAAGGTCCAGTCTAAGGTACTACCTCAGGTACAGTCTACGAGACATGAAGTACAGAGTCCGTACTGTGACCCCTTGTCCATCAAGGTGCTCGGGGCCTGGTTTCTCCGGTCGATCTGATAACCGGAAAGTGCATCCCAGATTGAGATTCCCCTCCTTCTTTTTCCCCTTCCTTTTTTTCCCGCGGCCCCGGAACAATGAGACTCGGAAACTCGGAACTTTAGTCATCAGCAGATCTTCACCGACTTCACCGAAAGCCTCGGCCAAGATTCCATCCCGTACCTTTTCATCTTCACCTTCACCTTCACCTTCACCTTGACCTTTCATCAGCCTCAAAACTCCGCCGCAGAAATCATCACAGCACTTCTTTATAAGAACACTGGCCTTCCCCAGCCAATTGCCTTCTCTTTGCTTCGCAGTTCTTTTCCCCTTCGTCTCGAGCACTCCAATCCGTCACATTTCATGATTTCCCGTACTCCCCGAGCCGCGACACCTCGCGCGCGTGTTTCGTCCTGCTTAACCTCACAGCCCTCATCCTCATTTCCATTTTCATTTTCATTTTCATTGTCATCGCGAATCTCCACTTCAACCTCATCTCTACCAAGGGGCACCATTACCCCCGCCATCCTATCCCGTCAGCCTCCACTCCCATCCCTCACCATGTCTTGTTCCTTGTCTACGACCGCCCCCTCGTCCGCCTGCGCTTCACCATCCTCCCCCCGCCGCTCCCCCCGCGGCTCCTCCCGTCTCACCCACGAAACCCTCCCGTCCTCCTCCATCAAAGTCCTCCGCTCAGTCGACGCCCTCCGCGCCTGGCGCAACCCCCTCCGCCAAGACCACCGCACCGTGGCCCTCGTCCCGACCATGGGCGCCTTACACCAAGGCCACCTCGCCCTGATCCGCGCCGCCGCCGCCGAGTGCCACCACGTCGTCGTCTCCCTCTTCCTCAACCCGGCCCAGTTCGGCCGCAACGAGGACCTCTCCTCCTACCCGTCCACCTGGGACGCCGACGCCGCCCGCCTCGCCACCCTCGACCGCGCCCTCGCCGACGACGCCGCCAACCTGGGCCGCCTCTCCGCCGTCTTCGCCCCCTCCGTCCACGACATGTACCCCGAGGGCTTCCCCGGCCAGGACGTCGCCTCCGACGGCAGCTTCGTCACCATCACCCCGTTGGCCCGCCTCCTCGAGGGCGCCTCCCGCCCCACCTTCTTCCGCGGCGTCGCCACCGTCTGCACCAAGCTCTTCAACGCCGTCCAGCCCGACCGCGTCTACTTTGGCCAGAAGGACGCCCAGCAGGCCGTCCTCATCCGCCGTCTCGTCCGCGACTTCCTCGTCCCCACCCACGTCGTCGTCGTCCCCACCGTGCGCGAACCCGACGGCCTCGCCCTCAGCTCCCGCAACGTCTACCTGGGCCCCCGCCGCAGGAACGTCGCCCCCGTGCTGCACCATGCCCTCCGCGCCGCAGAACGCGCCTATGAAACCCACGCCTCGCGCCACAGGGACGCCATCCTGCGCCCCGCGAGGGACCACGCCTCCTCGGTCCTCGCTGCGCAGACCGCCCTCCCTCCGAGCCAGAGGGCCTTGTTCGAGGTGGATTATCTGTCCCTCTCGGACCCGGACACCATGGAGGAGCTGGAGACGGTCGACCCGACAAGAGGCGCCATCCTCAGCGGCGCCATCAAGATGTTGCCCGCCGAGGATCCCCAGCCGGGAGAGGACCTCGGTCACAGCGGCGGGCCGGCCGTGAGGCTCATCGATAATATCATCCTGAAGCCAGCCACAACCGCATAAACCATAAGAATCAACCAAGCCCATTCGAGATGATAGACATCTTTGTCTTGATATGGATGAGTACCTAAGAGTTGGATGCATTCGCATTATCATAATATAGAGTCTAGACATGTACGGATATTATTACATGACAAAAAATAACATAAACCCAAACCCAAACCCAAACCCAAACCCCCCCCCCCCCCCCCCCCCCCCCCCCTCCCCCCTCTCAAACCGCTATAAATGCGACCGTGGTTCTAGTGACCGCCGCCTCCTCCCTTCCTTCGCCGTCTTCTGGAACTGCTCCGCCTCCTCCCCGCCCAGTCCAGGCGGCGCCGCAACCCCCTTCTTCTTCCCCTTCTTCAAATCCGGCTTCTTGGCCGCCTCGAACAGCGCCCCGCCGAGCTTGTCCGCCAGCCGCAGCACGCGCGTGCTGACCGTCGCGCCGTCGCGCCTGTTCTTGCCCTCGCGCCGGCTCGACGCGATCTTCTCGGTAAAGTCCCACAGCCGGCCCGCCGCCACCAGCGCCCCCGTCTCCGGGTCGCGCGACGGCCGCCAGTCCGCCGCCAGCCTGAGCCGCGGCGGGACCTTGGGGTCTCTGGATCGGACCACTTGGACGATGCCTTCCTCCTCGAACCGCTGGTACGAGTTCTTGAGCGTCTCTTTGTTGACGGATTCGAAGTAGCTGAGGTCGCCTTGGTGGTAGAGAGTTTTGCCGAGCTGGAAAGAAATTAGTATTATTGTTCGTGAAGAGGCGGATGCTGCTGTCCAGGAGAAAAGAAAAAGAAAAAGAAAAAGAAAAAGAAAAAAACTCACCAGTTGCGCGGTGCTCTGGGCCTTGGCCACCTCAATCCAAATATCTCCCGTCTCGCCCAGCGGCGGCGCAAGTCCCACCAGAGACACGGCAGCGAGCCAGCTAGCCTCGATAAAAGGCCAAATCAAAAAGCAATAAAAGTCGTAATTCTCCCGTCCAGCCGCCCGTTCGTGGGGCGACAACCCAATCTTCACCACGTTGCCGTCCGCGTCCCGTTCCGCGTAGATGACCTTGTCCTCCTCCAGACCCCGCAGGCTCTTGGCCATGTTCGCCTCCAGGCCTTCGCTGGGGAATATGAACTCCCCGCGGAAGAGCGACGAGAGGAACCGGATCTGGTCCGTCAGCTCCCCCGGGGCGATGTCCTGTATGGCCGGCCCGCCGCCCTGCTTGACCTTGGTGTACATGGCGGCGCTGACGAGGGCCTCGGAGATGAACAGGTGGATGGTCATGTTGCGGTAGAACGACAGCTGGAACCGGTCGACGGCGTAGTAGGTCGGCTCCGGCAGGCCCGTCACCACGCCGACCAGGTCCCTGCCCAGGACCTCCAGCCCGCGCTCGACAATCTCCGACAGCGGCGTGTTGCTCGCGTGGGCCACGCGGCCCCCCTTGGCGCGGACCCGGTCGGTGAGCCACTGCACGCGCCGCTCCAGCTCGGCTTTGCCCACGCCGCGTCCGCGCAGCGTGAGGAGGACCGTGCCGATCAGCGCGGTGGGCATGACGACCGAGACGGCATTGATGTCCGCCAGGACCTGGTACCCGAGCGTCCGCAAGAGCCGGTGGCGCAGCGCCAGGTTCCCCGGGTCCTTGACGTCGAGGCTCAGGCCCTGGGGCGGGTTCCGGGAGATGCGGGTCATCTGGCCGTCGATAAAGCTCCGCAGACTCCACGGCTCGTGGAAACGGACGTCGACCCTCCCGAGACGAAGAGAGAGGACGGACGAGCCGCCGGTCAAAAAGTCGGCCAGGTTCTCCTTCTTTTTGGGCACGCCGAGCAGCTCGGTGACGTAGCCTTCCGTCTCGATGACCTTGTCGTACTGCGTGCTGACGGGGCAGATGATGCAGTCGTCGGTGCGGCCCGCGAGGACGCTGTCGAGGACGAACTTGAGGATGCCGAACTTGGGCGGCAGGAGCTTGCCCGTCCGGGACCGCGTCCCCTCGATGAAGCAGTCAAAGTTGAAGCCCTGCTGGAGCAGGGTGTCGATGTACACCTGCACGACGGTGGTGTAGAGGACGTCGTCGCCGAAGGACCTCCGGATCCACATGGCGCCGGCGTGCTGCAAGAAGGCGCCCACGACGGGGAAGTTGAGGTTGTCGCCCGCGACGAAGACGGGCAGGCTCAGGCCCAGGCGGTAGCAGATGAGCTGGAGGGAGACGTAGTCGGCGTGCGAGCGGTGGCAGGGGAGGAAGACGATGCTCTGCTTCTTGCGCTGGGCCTCCTCGGCGACCTTGCGCAGGCGCAGCACCTCCTCGCTAGAGACGTGGATGCCCTGGTGGTAGGCGCGCAGCAGGAGCTGGCTCGTGATGTAGTAGGCGCAGCGGATGAAGGTCTTGCTCTCGAACTTGCATATCATGTCGTCCGCCATCTTGGCCGCCAGTTCTTGGACGCCCGACTCGATGGCGGTGCGACGCTGGGCGCGCTTGACGAGGTAGTCTTTGTCCTTCCTGTCGAAAAAGCCTTCGTTTGTTTCCACGGCGATGCGCTTGTCGGCGAGTTCGGCGATTTTGTCGAGTAACAGCGGGGACGAGAGGACGGTCTCTTTCATGTGGTCGGTGAACCCGGGATAGAAGATGGGCTGGCCGATGAAGTTGTCGTAGGCGCGCCAGCCCGTGCCCGAGACGTAGAGCGAGACATCGCGAAGGAACCTGTGAAGCAGGATTGAAGGTCAGTCAAATGGCGTGTGCAAGAGAAGGAGCAGGGGCTAGAAGTAAGTTAGTAGCACTACAGTAGCTGGACAGACGCACTGGAGAGGTTCGGAACGGAAGCGAGCCATGTTCTTCATGAGAGGCTCCTCCTTGTCCTTTGACGGGGGTTCGAGGTAGCCGCTTGGCTGAAGGGTGATCTGATCGCCGAGGATCTGAAGATCCGGCGCCGTCTTGCTGGTCTGGGTCTGGTCGCTGTGTTCGGTCATTTTCGGGGAACGCGCCTCGCGCAGGTTGGACTGGACTGGACTTTCGAACTGGGTTTCATTCAATTGGTGATCGGTGTCGGTGTCGGTGTCGGTGTCGGTCTATGGCCTGCCCGTCCCCGTCTTCTGGCGCAAGGGAGAGGTGGAGGGGTACAGACGCAGACAACAGACCACAGACCACAGCCAGGAGACATCGGGAGATGCCAGTTGGCCGTCAATTGCCGACGCCCCGCTTCGGTGAGCCGAGCTCGCAGTGACGTCGGAGATTTTCCGTACTGTGTGGGTAAGTTGATGTACTGTTTTCCCTTCTAAGGTACCTTATGTAAGCCAGTTGCTTGTACTCCGTATAGATGCCTCGTTACTCATACGGCGGTACAGAGTACGGAATAGGTGAGGTAGGTACCTACGTCCCTGCATCATTCCCATTCAATTCCAATTTCCCCCCCAACACCAACAACGATCTCTCTCACCACAAACACAAACACGAACACAAACACAAATTCCCCTCTCAAACATGGCGCAGCCGCCGTCAACCACAAAATCTCTCCTCGCCCGGGCCCACTCCCCCGACTCCGCCTCCCGCATCTTCGACGACAAAATCCAATACCGCTCCTTCTACCTCCGCCCTTCCTCCCCCCCTCCGCCCGACGCCCGCGAAGCCCGCCGCAAAGCCCGCAGAGACCGCGCCCTCACCCGCTCCAAGCAGAAGCCCGCGCCCCTCTCCGCCCGCGCCCGCCGCCGCCTTGGCCTGTACGACCTGCCCCGAGACCGCCAGCGCTACGCCCTCTACGAGCCCCTCCTCGGCCTCTGGCAGGGCTACGTCCGCGAGCTGCTCGGCAACGAGCTCTACACGGGAGGCCAGGCCGCCGCCGCCAAGCTGAGCGCCGGCGAAATGCACGGCGCCGAGGTCGAGGTCGTTCGCAGCTCGTGCCCCAGCCGCGTCGGCATCCGCGGTATTGTCGTCAAGGATGCACGCTTCGTCTTCGAGATTGTCACCCCGCGGGACCGCGTCAAGGTTGTGCCCAAGGAGGGGACCATGTTTCGGGTCGAGGTGCTATTGGAGGATCCTCCCGAGTTGCGCGGGGAGGGGCAGAACCAGGGACAGCAGGGACGAGAAGGACAGGAGCAGAAGATGCCCGAGTCTGCGGTACCAGGCGACGATGCGACCACGACGAGGACATCCCGCCCGCGGAAATTCGTCTTTGAGATTCTGGGGGACCAGTTCCTCCATCGAGGCGCTGATCGAGCGAACAAGAAATTCAAGACGCATTTCTTGAAGAACGTGTGAAAGGACTAGAGTTGTAATCACCGACTTGCTTGGCGAGAGAGCGAGAGACTTGGTGCGCTCATCTGTGCCCTTTGACGACTCGTTCTCCTCCTTGAGAACATCCCAGCCAGCGCTCCTCCCTGCAACACCCGTACCACAACCGGCTATAAGACCACTACTTCACATGAGATGGTGAGTTTTCTCTCTCTCTCTCTCTCTCACTCTCTCTCTCCCCCCCCTCCCTGATCTCCCTTGTCTCCATGGAGCCATTCTCCTGACAATTCATAACGCGCCTCATCAGCGAATCGCCAGCATACTATCTACCCGACAACCAGGCTCAAAAATTCCTGGTCAAACCCATTCACGCCGCACCATGAAACGGCCGAGGCGCCCCGGGGTTGATCTGCGGAACTTGCCTCCGCCAAGGCATTGGAAATCCACCCGAAATGAGACGCCTGCCCAGGAAGAACGGCAGGTGCCCTCTTCGATGAGACGGAGATAATTGTTCAGGGTTCGGATATGTATGAGGAAGGACACAACCAATAACACCAGCAATCAAATGAAGGACGGGATGATATCCGGTATGTCGCTGTCCTTGTCGTCCGGAGGCTTGGATCTAGGTTCCTGCTTTATTGTTGGCCTACGCGGGTTGTCACGCTCCCTGCGCTTTTTGAACCTTGTAAATATGTCTTCATCTTCGTCTTCGCCATCCTCATCGTCGTCTTCACCATCGGCATTTATGTTCCGGGGGATAGGAAGTGGTTGCGTGACAGCGGGTTGGGCCGCCGTAGAGGGGGTTCTCGTCAGGCTGGATGCCGAACTTGACTCTGTCTTGACCAGTGTTGGGTTGCCTTTTGTTTTGTTGGTTTTGGAAGATGTCGAGGTGAATGGCAACGATGACCTGACTGGCGTTGAGGGAGGGGGTCTCGCGGCGGCAAACGTCCCGGCGGCAGAGGCCCCGGCGACTCGGCCCGTAGCAGAGGATGTGACCTGACTAGAAGAAATGCGTAAAACTGACTGATCAAGATCGTCGTCGTCGTCGTCGTCGTCGTCATCGTCGTCGTCGTCATCGTCGTCTTCGTCTTCTGTAACCACGTCCTCCTTTTTCACGGCTCGCTTCGTCCCTCGACAGGGAGAACGCTCCATCCTCCTGAAGGGCACCGGGTAAGCTGCCGACCGGCGTGCAGACGACGATCTGATGCCAGGATTCCTCGGGGCATTCCTCGCAAAAGCCATAAGCGACACCTCCCTCCTCCGAGGACTCTCCATAAGCCCCTGAAGAGAGGTCCCTCGCCAAGGGACGTCCTCTTCGTTGTCGTCTTCATCATCGGTCACACCCGCGTCCAAGCCAGCATCTGCCTTGGCCCTTTTCAGGGCCTCCCGCTGCATCTTCCTCCGCAGGACCTCCTCTTGCCGCTTCCGTGCCAGCTCGGTCAGGGAACCGACGACGGGACGAGAGATGTTGGCGATGGTGTCGGCGTTTTGCGAACTGGCGTGGTTCTTGAGACGCTGGTACTCGGCGGCATGGAGGTGAGCGGTGAACTTGCCCGCGATGACGAAGAACTCGTCCTCGACCATGCGATATTGGTCGTCGTTCTCGAGTCCTTCTATCATGAAGCTACAAAGCTGTTAGCAGTTCCCGACGCGACGCCGTGGCGTTTCTTTGCCAAGTGTTCTGATAGTACCGACCTCTCAGCGAGGGGTTCCGGGGGTGGAGAGGTAGAAGGAGACCGACCTAGGAGTGGTGTGAGTGGCAAACCAGCCCAGATTTTCTTCAGTCTTCAGGTTTCACTTCTGTGGTCACTTACTTCGCCCTAGGGAGGCTATCTTGTTCCTCGCAGATCTTGGTACGCCAGAGTCCCTTCGTGTTCGAGGGACTACGGGCGTTCGGGTCCGACTTCTGGATGATGCATTCGCGATGGCGGACAGCTCCGGGGTGAATGGTGAAGGGGGAACGGTTGGGCTTTTAGCGGGCGGTTCACTCTTGACTATTGCTGTTGTATCCAACAGCCAAGGGAGACGTCTGGGCATGATAGTACCAGTGAAGGAGGCAAGCGCCAAGAGGTTTATATGTTTACACGTAGATGGTCAGGATAAAGTATAGCGAGTTAAGAATTATGTAGCGTACCTATGTACTTACACCTCGGTGAGAGTTCAAGCACCTCCCGAGCGTATGGCTTATGTAAGCCTACATGCATTTGATACTCGTCACGTTTCTGGAGCTGACTAAGGCTTCTCAACTCTGCAACCTCTTGACTGTCTCGTGACTTTCAGTGCACTCACATCGCCATGATCCCGTCCATCACCACCATCACCACCATCACCACACCATCACCTTATAACGCGACAGATACCAGGAAATGATGAACACCAACATGTCAGATTCTCGAGGCCCTATGGTACTCATGAGTCCATACAAGCCAAGCCGCCTTTGGCAGGCAAAAGACCAAACGTCAAGTCAGTAATAACGACACCCTAGGACGCCCCAACTTTGATGATATAAATTCCCCAGACTCAACAACACAGGCATGACGGTCATCGGTCATCTCATCTCATCTGAACAGCTTCCTCTCCTCCAAAAGGCCCATGTAGAGTACGCATATGCGGATCACAGACCAAACAGATCAACAGACGCCTCATGGTCAACCACAACACCAGATCCCAAAGAGCAAACAAAATACATCCCCAGACCAAACACAAATCACCGTCCCAGACTGCTCCCCACACTACTGCCGATACTGCTCATCTTCTCGCTCACCTTGCTCGACACCTTGTCCCCCCACCCGCCCATCCACTTGGGCGTCTTGAGCCGCATGCGCATCCGCCCCTCGACCGCCATGTTGACCACGTTGATGACCGCAAACGCCGTGCTGCCCAGGGCGCGGAACAGCGCCAGCGACGCCACCGACCAGAGGATGAACCGCAGGTAGTAGTTCTCGCCGATGCCCGTCTGCGAGTACGCCTCCGACACCGCCATGGCCAGGATGCCGTTGGCGATCATCCAGCTGACCACCACGTACGTCCGCACGCTGCGGTAGTAGTCCTCCTGCATCTGCGCCTCGCTGGCCGAGGGAGCCGCCACCTCGACCCGGTCGCGCAGGTTCCGCAGCGCCTCGTCGTACCCCGAGTCGATGTCCAGCTGCTCCGACGGGATCTCCAGCTCCACCGTCGACGACCCCTGCCGGCCCACCGCGCCGCCCAGGTCCGTCCTCATCACGTTGTCGCCCTTGGTGCCCCACGTCACGTCGTGCGTGTTGCAGAACGCGTACACCTGCAGCGTGCAGATGCTGAACGGCAGCAGCATGAAGTACTGCGCCGACGACGTGATCAGGTGCCACGGCTCCAGGTACATCAGCGACATGACGATGTACAGCCCGACCGTCGACAGCACCGACACGATCAGGTTCGTGAACACGTTGTTGCCCATCGCCACGTCGGCGTCGCCCCTGGTCAGCTGCCACACCACGATCCACACCGTCGCGAACGACGTGTAGATCATGATGACCGTGAAGATGATCATCGACGTCAGATACAGCCGGCTCGCGCCCTGCGGCCGGTTGCCCAGCGACAGGATGAACTGCGTGGCGATGAGCAGCGCGCACGCGTACCGCAGGATCGTGAAGATGTGCTGTCCGATGCCGTGTCCGAAGGGGTCGATGCGCGGGTCGGCGAGACCGCCCGCCACGAAGTAGAAGGTCAGGTAAAAATTGGCGAGCGAGAAGAAGGTGAAGAGCACCTGCAGGAACTGGTAGAAAAACTCGACGTGGAGGAGAAACTTGCGCCACAGCGTGTGATCCGTCACCCAGATCTGCTTGAAGTGGACAAGCGAGTAGACGGCCGCGAAGAAGGCTCCGTTGAGCCAGCGACGACGTTGCGAGATGAACTCGGGGACAGAGTCTGTCTGCGTTAGTGGACGAATCCCAAAAAATGAAAGGGAAAAAGGACAGAGACAAAGGAGAGAGAAACACTCACCAGGCACGTCCGTCTCGCCCGTACATCCCTTGACATACTTCAACACCCACCTGTCCCCCCTCTTGGCCACCAGCTCCCAGCACAGGATACGATCCTCGGCGAGGTACATGTTGGCAGTAAAAACATCCGCATGCTGCCCATGCAGCGTCTCTCCCTTGAAGTACTGGCTCAACGGACCGTGGCCCGTCTCGTCATTCTGCAGCGCGTGGAACCGGTACGCGCTCAGCGCCCCCGGCAACACGGTGATGTACCCAAACACCGACTCCAGCGGCTTGTCGAGGATGTTCGACATCTTGTACTCAAAGTTCTGCGACGCCACCAGCGGGTTCAGGAGGTTCTTCCCGCAATTGTGGACCACCGTGCGATCTGCGAGTTGATAGAAGCCCCCTGAGACCTCGATGGTGCGGTATTCGCCCTCGCCGGCCTCCTCGACGTCGAAGGCCCGTACGTCGCGGTCGTGTCGTATAAGCGAGGATAGATCCAGCCGCTTGCGGGGGAGCAGGAGGTGATGCTGAAACTTCTCCGTCCCCTTACCCATGTAGAATCGCCATGTGGGCTCACGATGCCCGGGCTCAAGGTACTCTTCCACGTCCGAGCAATGGATCCCGCAGGAGGTAGCCAACTTGTGGGCGTCCTCTACGATCTTCTTGTGCTGGTAGGTAGTCTGTGCGAAGCCGTATACCGCCGTGCGAGCCTGTAGCCATCCGTCGGATTCCACGAGGCCTGCGAGAACAGCTAGCCGTGTATCCTCGTTGGCGTTCATGTAGCAGTCGGGAATGCCACGGGCCTTGTCACCGAGCAGGCCAAGGTCTTCCAAGCCTGCGCGGACAGGATTCCAGGTCTCGTTCGGTTTGCTAGTGGCGGAATCGATGCTGAAAATGAAGCAGTCCTTCATACCCGTAGTCGTCCGGCCGTGGGTGCTGGTGGTCGAGCCCGCTGCCGCCGTCTGGAGGCACTCGGCAACATGCAAGGGTGCAGCTCCCTCCGGCCTAGTACTGTTCAGGCGGTCGACGTATGCCTGGACGTAGACTTTGAGCTCCAGGTCCGTGGTGCCGATGTCGGTATTTTTCCCCATCCCATCACCGAGCCAGAACCCGAGCCAGTAAGGGTCGATAGGGACAGAGGCTTGCGGCCCTTGGTACGGCTGGAACCTCAGAGGGGCCCGATATAGGCTCAGCTTCCTGTTCTCCTGGGGCGTGGAAGCCGTGCAAGACGCCAGATACTCATTCATCGTCATCGTGAATAGCTCCATATCCTTGACGGCACAGGGGTCGACAATTCGAGACTGATCCCCAGCCAGCAGCTCATGAGCGAGCTTGGCTTGCTCTCTTGTCTTGAACTCGATACTGACTGGCCGAATCCCCTTGCAGTTCGGATTTTGGCACGTCCTGTTGCCATGGCGCTTGGAGAGCTGGTCCCGAACGGCCTGAAACGTCCCCATATGGTCGTCTTCAACGACCGCAGACTTATGGGATGAGGCCTGGGACGCTTTGAGGGGAGACGAGGGCGCAGGCTCGGGAGTCTGGCGATATGTCGCATCCGAGGCGCGAGTGGGCGACGAAAGGGTGATAGATCCAAGCTTCCTGTTGCGGTAGGCGTCGAGGTCGATGATGATATCGTCAGAGTCTCGCTCCTCCTTCTTGAGCTCCGTCCGCTCGCAGCGCGTATACCACATGACACCGAGACCTTGGGAATGGAGGCAGGGCTTCACGCTGTGAGCCACCAGTGTCATGATATGGTCCGGTGTACAGGTAAAGGACATCTTGTTCGAGGCGTTCCACTCCGTGTATATGACCTTCTTCATATGGGACGAGGTCTGAATGGCCCCAGCAGCCAGGCATTGCACGGGGTTGTCCTGGTGGTCGAAGAGCCGGTCCCCTACAGCGATGTCTCGGATGGCCTTGGGGCCTTGGGCAGTGCGGACGATCGTGTCCGGATCCAGGCATTTTCCTTTCATCGCCTTGATCTCGCCGCAGGCGCCCGCCACGTTCGAGTCGGTGTCGAAGGCCTTCCACAGGTGGTACAGCGACGTGGTGCCGGGCCGCGTGCCGACGTCGAGCAGGATGCACACGTTGGGGTTGAGGGCCTTGCCAAAGGCGTTGAAGAACCAGCGGTGCGAGTTGAGCTTGCGCTGGTTCTTCTCCTTGAGGCAGAAGATGATCTGGCACGGGACGATGCCCTTCTCGGCGCCCTTGAACTTGAGGTCCGAGTCCAGCGACACCTGCGTCGTGTACTCGTACACGTGCGCCTGCACCGCCTTCTGGTTGACGTAGTTCTTCGCGATGCCGTCCTGGTACACGCCCATGGCCGCCAGCGCGTCCAGCGTGCGCGGGTGGATCTTCTCGCGGCCGTCCGACACGATGCACACCACAATCTTCTGCCAGCCCAGCTCGCCCCACGTGCGCGACTTGGTGCGGCTGCAGAAGTGGCTGATGTTCTTCATCACCGCGTACATGGTGCGCGTGAAGTTGACCTCGTCCTCGTTGTACATGGTGACGCAGATGAAAAGCTCCGTCTCGCGCGCCGTGCGCCCGATGCTTTGTCTGAGCTTGTACCCGCGGTCGACGAAGTCGTCGGGGTCGCAGGTGACGGCCGTGTACCGCATGTGCGTGAACTCGACCTCGTCGCGCCGGGGCAGGAAGCTGTAGAGAATGGTCGGGATCTTGCACTCGAGCACCAGCTCGCCGTTGATCAGCTGCACTTCTCTCCTCGACATCTGCGGCGCCCTGACGCCACGGCGCTCCTGCTTGCCGTCCGGCGCTGGGCCGTAGTGCTGGTGGACCTTCTCCCCGGCCTCCTCGGGCTCGCCCCCGTCGCCCAGGGTGTCCTGGGACTGGTACGAGTGTCTCATGGGCCGGCTGTCCCCAAGGTCGGTTTCGGGACCAAAGACGTCGTCCGGGTCGTTATCCAGGGGGATGGAAACCGTGACGTCGTCGGCGAAGGTAGTGTTCGAATGGCGAGCTCCGGGGTTGGAAAATAGCGGGGCCGGAGGGAGAGGTCGCCTCGGGCTACCTCCGTATCGCGATGACGGGGTCCCCGGTCTAGGACTCCCGTTGATGTCGGACGGCTCGTATATGCTGGCTGCAGGGGGTGGGCGTCCGTAGTCGCTGGACATGCGGCTCCATGGGCGCGGCGGTGATCCGGCGGTACCTCGACCCTGGAAAGGAACATAAGTAGAGTCTGGAGGGGGGATGCTCGGCGGATCGGTGATTCCCGAGTGCCGGTCCGAGAAGCGAGAGTGATCCGACATGATGGACGGCTGGTACGATCGGCGGTGGCCGGAATATTCCCTATTGAGATGAGATGATAAGCTTGCGTCTCCCTCTTCGGTGCCTGCATCAGCGACTGCTGTTCTTGTGAGTGGGCAGCTGGTGGACTTCTTCTGCAGGTTACTTTTCCTTGCAGAAGGGCCTTCCGGGATGGTGGGCAGGCCGTCTCTCGGCTCTGCAACCCGATCATGGTCAGAAAGCCGGGTGTACTTCCTCTGCAACTTGACAGTGGAAGTCCGGGCTTGTTTCTTCAACGGAGACTCGGCTTTCACCGGAGAGGACTGCGGTTCAGACGAACATCTGCTGAGACCTGCCGCCCTGGAAGGCATTGGCCGTGGACCGAGGACCTGCCTACCAGCCGATGGCAAGTGGGCTGCCTCCTCCTGTCTCTTGAGGGTTTCAAAATGCTCTGGCGTCGAGATGGATGGACTTCCTTCCTTCTTGACTGCCAGAGGCTGAGGGTAGGGACTTGCCGAGTAGGGTGCTCGTGCTCCGCCACCATCTGCGACTGACACAGATGATTGCGGAACATTCTGCGCCGCTGCTGCGGGTGACGGGGAAGAAGTGATGCTGTGAGAGTGAGACTGAGACTGAGACTTGGGGACATACGGTCGATTGTCCAAATGATCCTCCTCCACCGAAGTTAACAATCGAATGGCAGCCGGGTTGGACGATTGGCCGTTTGGTGTAGAGTCGTTGTGGTCGTGGTCGTCATAGGCGGGGAGGTGGTATTCGGGATAACGAGACGGGGTGCTTGGCCGGTCCATGATGGGCCGCGTTGTGGTGTTATGTATGGATTGGTGTCTCTGTTTTGGTCCGGCAAACAGAAGGGAGAGGAATGTGGAACGTTGGGCAACGTCGTTGAGGTGGAACAAGATAACAAGATCGTAGGCGGTGCTACGTACGGCTTGCGCCGCAGTATCCTGACTCACAGGGTTTCCTGGTATCACTGCGCGAGGGATATCGTAGGGATAACGTCGATTGAGGTGCGTATGGATATGAGGAGGTCTCTCAGGAATGTGTAGTTGAGGAGAATGGAGCTAGTGAAGTGGAAGTGGGATGAATGGATGAGCGTGGAAAAAGTTGTTTGCAAGGTAATGGCGTTGGGAGAGGTGGGAGCTGGGAGCTGGGTGCTCGAGGAAGCAAGTACGTACTGTTTTGCTTATTCGTGTGTTGACCCGGCAACCATGGAGCTTGGGCCACCCAGCTGTTTCACGAATCTGTCACTTCCCTTTAAAGTGGAGATTTGCGGGAACCAAGTCGGACCGGCGCTTAAGGTCAGTAACCTGGTAAAAGTAGGTACCTAAGGTACCTTACTCGGCACGAACATATCGCCCTATCACGCGCTCATTACGGGGCTAGGTGAAGGACACATCACCGAAACACACCGAGGAGGCCCTTCGATGTCTGGGTAAGGAGGTGGGCACCAAGGGATGAATGTAATGCCAACGCACTACCATCCATGCGATTATTAACTCTATATTCTGTGTATTCGCAAGGGAATTAATGAGCATCCTGCTTCTTTCAATTCCATCATGGCCACAACATATATCCATACCCATCCAAAGTACGCCCAGCTTGCAAGTCACATCTTCCAAAGTTCACGCCACCGCCTCTCATCCGTCCTCAACGGCCCGTCAAACCGTCCGAACCGAGCCGGTCGGCCCTCGTTCGCCTCAGGGAGGCAGATCCACTCCCTCACGCAATCGGGCGTCTCCTCCTTGAGGTGGCTGATGCACACGAGCGCCTGATCCGGCGACAAGCCCGTCGCCCGAACCTCCCCTTGCTTGGCCACCTCGCTATCCACAACCTTGCCGGCCGCGTCGTGCGTCTTCTCCTCCCCGCGGACCAGGAACAGCATGCACTTGTCGCGGACTTTCTCGTCCATGCCGCCAAAGGCCTCGTCCAGGACCACCACGTCCGGATGCTTGATGATGGCCCGCAGGAACAGCGCCACCCGCTGCGCGCTGAAGGAGAGCCGTCCGAAAAGATGATCGTCCGCCCACCGGAGCGAATCTGCCCAATCGTCCGCACCTCTCCTTCCCACGGCGACTCTTTCGTCGTGGTGGTAATTCGGGTTCAGCTCGGGTGCGAACCAGCGCAGCGCGGCCTCCACCTTGGCGCGGGCGGCGTCATCCAGTTTCGGCACGCCCTTGAACGTGTCGGCCCACGCGTTCTCGAGCACCTGCCGCACCGACAAGTAGGTCGGCATGTGTTGGTGCACTTCCGGGCTGGAATGGCCGATCCGCCTCTGGACGTCCCAGAACGTGAGCGGCCGCTGGCCCGAGCCGGGTTCCGGGAGCCTGCTCCTGCCGAACAGCCTGATGGGCAGCGAGTAGGTCTGGGGGTGGTCGGAGCAGAGAAGCGATACCAGCGTCGTCTTTCCCGACCCGTTCGGCCCGAAGCAGCCCCACCGTTCTCCCCTGCGGACGGTCCAGACGAGGCCGGTCTTGGGCGCCGGCCCTGACGGGGTGTCCTGTGTCCAGTTGCCCAGCGCAATCTTGTCCCCGTATCGGACCTGGACGCCGTCCATCTCCACCAGAGCTTCACCTTCGGCTTCGCGACCGGGAAGGTCCCGCGTCCCTGCCATCTCTTCGACGGTATGCTGCTGCCTGGCCCCTTCCTCGCTGCCCAGCGCTTCGCCAGCTACGCCCTCGCTCGTAAGCACCCTCCCCATCTCCGCCAGCGCGCGAACCGGCAGCTTCTCGTCCTCCGCCAGAGCCCCCCTCCACACACCGGTCGCGTACTTGCGCAGCCCCTCCATCACGACGTCCTTCTCCCCCATGGATCCCACCTGGCAGTCGCTCCGCAGGTACACCAGGTGCGTGATCCACTCCGGGATCGGATCCTGCGGGCGGGCCGCCAGCACCAGTCTCGGCGCAGCCCGTTCCGCCATGGACCGCAGGAGCTCGCTCAGCGACGCCACCGTCGGCGGGTCGAGACCCATGAACGGCTCGTCGAGCAGCAGCACCTCCGGGGTCCTCAGCAACGCCCTCGCGATCCGCGCCCTGCGGCCCTGGCCGTTGCTGAGGAACGCGACGGGCAGGTCGAGCAGCGGGCCGAGGCGCAGGTCCGACACGACCCTGTCCAGGAGGCCCGGAGGCAGCTCGTGCTCGACTTCGGCCGGGGATTGGAGGGGGTTCAGGTCCGTGTTGCCTAGTAAAAAGTCGCGGAGCGAAAAGTCGGTGTCCTCGCGGAGAGACTCGTACCGCGCGGCGAGGTAGGCGCTCGTAGCCGGTCCGGAGAGGCCGCCGACCTGCTCGCCGTCGAATCCGACATAGCGAATGGCCTGGGACGGGGTGCGGAGGCGGTCGGGTACTTGGTCGGTAGAGAGATAGGGCCATGAGCGGGCGTGAGGTGGGATGGAAAGGTGTTGGCCACGGAGGGCCTGGAGGAATGTCGTTTTGCCCGACAGGGAGGGGCCGATGATGCACCAACGGCGGGGTGATTCCGTAGAGTTGGAAGGGATCTCAATGTTCAGATCTTTAAAGAACGGTGGATTCGGGTGAGAGGACGCCGAGTTGGGATGGTGGCGGTAGAAAGTCCCGTTGACGATCCGGAGAATGGGAGGGATCGGGGGCCTGGATGGAGGACGCATTGTGGGCAATCGGTCCTCCCAAAGGGCGGCAACACTAGGTTAGTTGCTCTGAGAGTTATTTCGAGTCCATTGCGAGTTTCCGGAAGGAATGGATGGATGGATGCGTTGAGAATGCGTTGAGAAGGGTGGGTGTGAAAGCTGTAATTAATGAATTAATGAAAATGAATTTATTTTATGTATTATTACCAAGTACTCGTAAATCCGGGGAAAGCTACAACAGTTGGGTAGCTCCGATTTCGGCTTCGGCTCCACGATGGATATGTACTCCGTCAGCAGCCCTGTCGCGTGTTGCCCCCGGAACGCGGCAGCTAAATCCCGGGAAACCTTATGTAATCGGCCCAAGCCAAGGCATCAGAATCGCGACGCAAGCTTCCAACAGCTCCCACTCCCTACCAGGTACGCAAGTCGGTTCCTCAGCCTTGTCGTTACCAGCAACCAAACCCAACGCTTCACAAAGTCTCCCATTACCATCACCCACATCGAATAGTCTGACCTTTCTTTCTGTCCGAGAATCCGTCCAAGTCTTTTCAAGTCTTTTACTCAGAAAACACTTCGCCAAACATGGCTGTACGTCACTTTCGCACGAACCTCGTCTCCCACTCCTCCTTCCCATCATCATGAGCACTTAACACACATCTAATGCACAACCAAAACAGATGCGAATCGTCCCCGGGAGCGCAAACCCCGCAACCTTCACAGCAGGCAACGCCGCCCCCTCGGTGCCAGGCCTCCACGACACCCTCCGCACCGGCCTCGGCCCCTCCCCCCTCTCCTCCTCCCTCCACCACAGCAGCAGCAGCAGCACCAACAACACCAACTCCGCCAGCGCGACGACGCCCTCCGCCGAGCTGACCAGCGCCCACCCCCTCGAAGCCCGCCTCAAGAACTGGGAAGCCACGCAGGAGGCCCTGCGCATGGAGACCCTCCGCCGGACCTACGGCGCCGCCGAGCCCATCCGCCGTCAGATGGAGCTCAAGATCACCCGCAACGGCGTCTGGCGCCCCGCCGCCCTCGGAGGCGGCTCCCACGCCATGTCGCACCACGAGGAGATCTTGCGCGGCCGCGACGACAGCATCACGTGGGAGGACGTCTTCACCGGCGACGAGGCCGGCTGCGCTGGGGCCGGCAATGCTGCGCTGACGGGCATGCATGAGGAGATGGAGCGGAAGCTGCGGATGTAAAAGCTTCACCAATGAGAATGTGGTGGGGTGTAATTCTTCTGTCGAGGAAACGATGGGACGGGTAAAGGACAGGCAACACGAGAGGGTGGCTAAGGCGGAGGTGACATGGCGGTTGAGGCTCCTCGCCAGGAAATGTCACATGAGACCATAAGAAACCACAATCGGCCAACGCTGACCGTCCATTAGCCGCCTAGCCACGGACTTTGCCTGCTTGTTGCTAAACTCGAAATACTCATGGCTTAACCGGTTATGCTCTTTATCCACAGGCATTGATACTGGGCTCAAGACGACTAGAACCTACTAGAACCTATGCACGATATAAAGGGAGCCTACTGTGCATCGTACCAAGAAGAAAGAAACAGCAGCAGTGAGGGGAACAATACAAATCGTAAATGACGGATCAGCAGACCCGAGCGTAGCAATGAGAAATAAAAGATAACGCCGCCCCCGAGCCCATCCGTATGTCCCTCTGTGCCTCTCGTCCCAAGCCCAACCCCCGAAAGGTATTCCATCCGCGGCAGCTTCGGCAGCTTCGGCAGCTTCGGAGTGATGTAAAATAACCCAAACTTGAAACCCCTGCACGGCGGAAACGGACGCAAAATGTCCGCTGGGAAATGAACCAATGAACCTAGTCGTTGGGCATACCTGATAGCAGTCAGGAATACCTAGGTTGTTTTCGAGAGGTCTGCTCCCAGTTTCTCCTTCAGCATTGACCTTCGATGCCAGCCAATCCATGTAAATCCATGTAGTCCAACAATATCCCCCAAGGTAGGAAAAGAGAAAAGAGAAAGAGTGACAAGGGGCCGCCGGGATGGGCGCCCGGATGCTTTGCAATGTGTGGAGGGGGCAAAAGAAAAGAAATGACCAGAGAAAAAAGAGAATACGAATAAAAAGAAAAGAAAAAATCCCCAACCCGCAAGAGAGCAACGACCTCATGAAGGAGAAACTACGCCGATGCGCCATCTGGCCTGTAAAGCCGACCATAAAACAAAGAAGCGGGCCCAAAGAAAGGGCGAAGGGGCGGCTTGGGCCAGATCATAGAATTATACAGCAGCCGCTCCCTTGGCTCCGATTGCGTCCGGCTCCCGATGCAGACTTATTGCCTCCCTTGGGCTCCTCTTCGTCGATAGTATCGGCGGGACGGACGGTCATGTGCACGACATTGGCGGCGTCGGCGCTGAAGTGGTATTCTGGGAGGGAGGGAAAGTGTCAGCACTCTACAGCATTGCCTTGAAAGGAACACGAACCGCTCGTTCTTCCAGTTGGAAGAGAAATAAATGAGGGAAGTGTAGGAGAAGAGCAGAGGAAAGAAAGGGGGAAAGAGGAAGAAAGAAAGAGGGAAAAAAAGAGGGAAAAAAAAAGAGGGAAAAAAAAAGAGGGGAAAAAAAAGAGGGGAAAAAAAAGAACATACTATTCAGCGGCTCCTTGTCGTCTAACAACTTTCCAAAGTGGATGAGTCGGATACTGCTCGGGCTCGCGGGCTTGGGATCCCACTCCTCCCTCCATTCCCGCAAAATCAGCTCCTTGAGGGTGTACACGCTGATGGTGAAAGGGTCGTTCCTGCCATCAGCCGTCTTGCCGGGCACGTTGACGTTGCGTTTCGCGAGGTACCGCTCATCGATGCGGTAAGGATGGCGGGCGCCGGTGGTGAGCAGCAGGGTGATGTTGCATACGAGCACGTCGGACGGCTGGACGCTCTGGACATGCTCGACCGAGGGTCCGATGGCCATAGACTCGGGCGTATCGGTCTTGGTGGGCGGTCGGGGCACAGCAGCAGCAGCGGCAGTTTCTTCATCGGCGGTCGTCGCCCTCTCTTTGCCCTTATCGGTAGGTTCAATCACGTCTTCGCCGCCCCCTGGGGGTGAGGAGGATGAAGCGCCCGGCTTTGTCGTGTCGAGGGGGGGTATCGTCGTGGGACCCGCATCGTGCGTCGTTGTCGTCGTCGTTGTCGTTGTCGGCGGTGAGGACGAGACGGGTGGGTCGGCGCTCGGGGCGGTAGCGGTCGGTTGGGAAAGTTGGGTCATGGGGACGGCGTCGCCTAGTTGGCCGTGGCGGTTATTTCCTTCGGGGGGTGGTGAGGAAGCTTGACCGCCGCTTATTTCGGTTGTGCGACAATCCGAGTCGGTCATGACGGTTGCGCCGACTCCGATTTTGAGGCCGCAAGATACCCCTTGGGAGGCACGAGAGAAGCGGGAAACCGGAGGGCGCTGGGTCGTTCGGATATGCGGGATTCGTCAGGCGTCGACGAAGGAGTAGCCCCCGCGTGATCAATGACGATGACGGTGGTGACAGTGACGATGGAGGATGGGAAAACAAAAGGAAAAGGAAAAGGAAAATAAAAGAAAAAAGAAAAAGAAAAGACGAAAGGGACGACTTGGTTTCGGAACCTACGGCCTTCCGCGGGTGGCAAGGATTCGATTGGCGACTGTTGCTGGCCGTGGCCGTTTTGGAATGAACCCAGTCAAAGTCACCGCATATGACGGCAACGACGGGTACCTTATGCAAGAGAAAAAGAACAAACCCCCGCCTGTAACGAGGCTGTCGAAACGAACGAAAAGGTCAAAAGGAGATGGAAAACGGTACGTCAAGGGGAGATGACCAGTGGTGATGATGCATCCAAGATGCCAACCTGGGGAAGTTGGTTCAGTGGTCAGTGGTTCGAAACGTCCTTCCCGTTGTTGGTTGGCCCGGGATACAGCACTGGGCGGGGGTTAAGTTAAGTACCTTACGATGTACATGCATACCTTGGTGTACCTTGAGGATTTGGCGTACAACGTAGATGGGCTTGGACTTGAACTGGGTCGAGACAGCAGCGACCTGGAGCAAGCTGTGAGGGTGGGACACGGCTGCTTGAAGTGGGGAGGCAATACTCGGATGCAGTAACGACCGTACCTGTACAGCGACAAAGTGCGAAGTACCAAGTACGGGGAACTCTCACCAGATCTCTCTAAGGTACCTTTATGCAGGACAGACAGGTTCTATGTACTTCACTATACTTCATACTTCCCGCATAGCTCCATAATCTGTACCTGTCATCTTTTCGCTACGTCCACTCTATTGCCAATGCTCTGATGACCGCAAACATCAATGATGGAAATCACCAATGTCTCTCTTTCCACCTTATGTACCCTAACATTTTATTTTATTTTATTGTATTTTATTTTATTTTATTTTATTTTATTTTATTTTATTTTATTTTATTTTATTTTATTTTATTTTATTTTATTTTATTTTATTTTATTTTATTT